>NC_047173.1:15063129-15313129 GCF_009819705.1 Hippoglossus hippoglossus
CGAGAGGCTCCTGCAAGGGCTGATGGGAAGGCAGGAGATAACGGCTGATCCAGTGCGGCGTCTCGGTGGAGGAGGATTGAAGCTTGGTCACTGCAGAAGTTTGTTTGTGGGAGGAAGAGGAGATGAAGCATCAGCCTCTTGATATTTGAAGACGAGAGATCAGATCCCTGGAAACAGAAGCTGAGCCAATCAAACTTTAGAGATCGTAAATCTGATGATACAGAAAGTTGTAGATTTACCATTTTCAAATGTTAAGTCTGCATTAATTACAGGTGAAACCGTGATAACCACCGAGATGTGTGTGTGTGTGCTTCTCCTTCCCTGCAGGACCTGGACGACATTGAAGATGAGAACGAGCAGCTCAAACAGGAGAACAAGACTCTGCTGAAGGTGGTGGGTCAGCTGACCAGGTAGAAGCCCCCCCCCCCCTCTCTCTCTCCCGACCTCCTGCCCCTGGGTCAAGTCCTTCACCGTGGCCTTTTTAACTGTTTGATTCTGTCTCTATTTGTGTGTTAGAGGTGAAACTGCAAAGTCCTGAGAGCCTCTCAGCCTTGAATGCATCGTGGTGAAAGCTGAGTGAAGCGGGGGTGCTGACGTGCTCCTGACAGGATATACACATATTTAATGTAAATGTATTGTATATAGGCCATTTAGATCTGTTCATTATTTTAGATTCTTGACAAGGTCTTAAAAAGCAAAAGTGAATGAATGTATGTGCTGCGAGAACGAGCGCACACCGAGTCTCTTAAAACTTGTTGAGAGGCTAAAAAGAAAAGTCTCGTATTTTAGACATTTCCACGTCTTTGCACATGGAAGATCTCCAGTGTTGTACTGTCTCTGGGACCAGGGAAGATTCTTAAGGTCGGGCACAAGAAATAATGAGGAGAAGGGTTTTTTTAAGACTATAAAATCACTAATGTTAAAAACAAAACACCTTGTGTATATGAATTGGTGAAATTGTTGCTGTTTAGGAGAAACCACACAGGCTCACTCATAGAAATCAGTTCCCGAAGTATGTCTCAATTCTTACATCATTATCCATGAATCAACCCCTAAGGAATCTGTGAAAATGTCAAAACAAGGGTAAATATTTTTCAGAAAACATTCTTCCTCCTCATTTTTTTTAATCCTGTCCCTGATCCTCTTCCCTAGTTGGACATTTGGACCAAATTCAACATAATTACTGCGTCAGTACCATCAGCCAAAGTGGGCTCAGCGCCTTGCAATGCATGTGAGATTTTTGTTTTTATCAAATCTTTTAAAAATACAATAAAAATCTGGTTCTCCGGTGCCAGATTTACCTTTTTTTTTCAACGATTATTTCTTGGTACATTTGAATCCCACTGGAGCATCTACAAACCCGAATGAGGAAAATATCTAAATTTGACGGCACAAGCAAGAATTTCTATAAATTGAAACGCTTTATGCTTTTTTTAATGTTAGCATCTGAGTATAATGTCTGTGATGAGATGTTTTAGGGTGAAACCCTCGTCTAGTATAAACTGTATGTGGATTCTCTCCTTTTTGTTTGTTTTTATTTGCTCTTGTTTACAAGTTATGGTCTTTTGCAATATGTGATAGTGAGATAGCTGCTCTGATTTACGGCATCTGCGATGTGTGGAGTGAGCTACAGTGCATCTTCGTACGATAACCAAATGAACTGAAGGATATTTGAAATGCATCTCTGTCGTTTACTCAAGGGAGCAGGTTCGGCTGGTTGAGGCATTTTACTTTCTGTACTTAGATACATGTTAAATCCAGCGAGGAGCCGCTCGCTGTGGCAAATCATCGATAGACGATCAATAGACGACTCTGCTTCCACATATGCGCTCACTTGTTTTTTTTTTCTGCCTTCAAACCCGTCGCAGACAGAACATCACAGACCCGTCTCTCCTTCCCATTACATTATGCATGTACAGAAGATTAAGTCATTTAATAAAAGTTTGATTATCTCTCTCCTCAATCGACTCGCTTGTGTTCATTAAGACTAATTTGATGTGATGATACCGTGCCACTGAGTCGGTAATGCAATGTGACGGTGGCGGGGGGCTCACTTCCTCCACACACACACACACACACACGCCAATCAGCAGCCTGACTGCAACTGGGGCATGAATCCTCCGTTCACCGTGCAGAGCCTCTGGTATACGACTGAAATGCATTAATTCCCTCCACCTCGTGAGGCGAGAAGCTTCAGTGTAGGAACCACATCAGGACTAATGTCGACTAAATTTCCAGATAATGGCCTCACTCGCTTGATCGAAAGTGCTGCCGGCTCCCTCCATAATCCCCATTAGCATTTTTATGGGAGGTTGTAGGGTTTGTCATTTGAAATATAGACACTGAGGGCGACGGCAATTCAGAGCTGCCTCCGCTCGAGTTCAGGAAATATCAGAATCCTTCGTCTCGTCCTCATCATCACTCAGTGAATTACAGATTTCAATGCATGTGAACATGGTTCGACTGCAACAAGTCAGTGTCTCAGTTGATGCAGTGAAGATGCCTTTACTTTAATGCACCTATATTTACCGCTATGGTATTTACTTATGTGTAAGTTTGATTACTTAAACTTATGCATAGAACTCATGTTTAATATACTTATACTACTTATGTATAAGTTTGATTAAATAAAGAAAGCATTAAATTAAATGTGACAAGTTACATGGACTTTAAATGTGTAATTGAAAAACAAAGTCAACGTTAAAGGCATAGTTTTGAAGAGAATATATCTAAATTATATTTGTATCTGTAATATTATCTATTACTGCTATTACACCAAACGTTGATCCGGTTTGTTTCTACGTCCTCCTGGGATTTCATATAACCTCTAGATCCTGATAGTCCGGACAGAGATGAGAAGCAGGTCTTATCTTGTTCTTGAAGAAAACTGCTCATATTTCATTATCGGTTGGTTTCATGCTCCTGCTCCTCTGGACAATCTCCTCCATCTCCAGGGTCCCTGGTGCGAGGAGGCGCTCATCCGCACCGGGGGGCCGTCGGGGGTCAGGGTGCCAGGGAGAGCGAGAACGGACGGATAGAATGATCCTGGACATGTTTGTGCAATTTCCGTCTCTGCCTCATTTTCTCAACCGCCGGTGTGAAAATGACCTGTGAACCTTTTAAAACCCGACCATCTCAAAATGGAGCGATACCTGAAGGTGACTCCTGAAAGTCAGTATTCAAATCGCACTTTACTTCCTGCACAATCTGTCGAGTTGGTCAGACTTCTCCATCACTTGCTTTTTGAAAGTCACTCTGCAAAAATCCAGCTTCACCGTGTTGGAAAATCCGAATAACACGACTTCAGAAGCCTCGCGTGCGCTTCCTTCAACACCTGCACCACATGTGGAGCTGCCCTTTGTCGAAATGTCCTGTAAAAGTCAATGGGATACCAACAGCTCCCAAACAGAGAGGGATCAACTAATGACAGTCCAGAGGCATGACATTTACTAAATGGCATGATTCAACTCGTTTGGCACCGAGTAATGACGAAGTTTAGAGAAGAGCAAACCTTTTTTATTCTTTTCTTTTTCCGTCACCACAACAGATTCAGAGAGTTTCTGCACCAAGAAGCAAGATAATGTGACAGCATGATCAAAATATTGTTTTAAAGTGACCAAAATTTCAAATAAATTATAATTATAACACCAGAACACGTGCAATTACAATGTTGTGCTGATAATGCTGTATTAAGGGCCAGGAATTAATAGATTAAAAGGATATTTTCCAGTTCCAAACCACTTCCAAAAGCTTTTATACACTTTTTGACAAATGATTACAGCTTTGACCCGCAGCTCTTACATTTATAAAGTAATTCGGAGCATTTTCGACCCATTTTTATCACCGTAACTGTCACTGCCCAAAATGACTCCTGTCTACCCTCCACCCTTCGTAACCCATTATCCTAAATAAAGATCTATTTGAGGCGGCACGACAAACCCATATTCTGCTCTGCCCTTTGGACGGCTGCTGTGTGTTTGACGTCTACGACTTTTTTTCGTCTTCCGTCGATTCCGTTGAGTGGATTTCTGTCCACTTGGTTTAAATGATGTTGTCTAGTAATTTCAGGGTGGAATTAATAAGGACTCTCGGAGTGATCACGGCAAAAATATTTTGAATGTAATTATCCTGAAAGACATGATTGGACGTCAATATTCATGAGGCAGCTCCGCAGGCTGGAGAGTAAACACAGTAGTTCCAGCAGACAGGAGGAGCGGGGGGGCCTTGACTTTCCTCTGTATTTAGAATTAACTAATTAAAAATGTTTTCTCCTTGAATGTCACCTGAAGCCAAACATGAACAACAAGACTGTACCTGCTTGTCATGAGAAATAAGGGAACCAAATGAAAGAAGAAACCAAATGCTACAGTTATCTTAACCTTAAACTAACCTTAACCTTAACCCTTACCCTAATCTCAACCTAAACCTAAACCTAAACCTAACCTTAACCCTAACCCTAACTCCTTAACCCAAACCCAACCTTACTCTAACCTTACCCTAACCTCAACCTAGACCTAACCTTAACCTTTACGTTGCTCTACGTCATGAGGACTGGCTTCTTGTCCCAATCTGTAAGACATGTCTTCATAATTTGGCCGTGTAAACAGTTTACGGTCCCCACAACATGACTAATACCCGGGGCACACACACAGAATGCATATAAAACCATCCCATTGTGCACAAAATGTCGGTGTATCGACTGCCAGAGAGATGACTGAGACTTACTATGAATGTGATGACAAAGTGCCGCTCTACATTTACCACCCACAGGCTCTTAATGGCTGCTGGAAACACTATCGACGCCTGATCCTGAATGCACTGGTGTCATTTATTTGAACCGCACGACGAAAATAACAAGCTCCAGAGATGCCTCCACCGTGCCCCACTTCCCGTTCTCCTCCAGTTGGTGGCAGTGTTCCCAGCCTGGAAGCCGTCAGTGTGGCACCAGCAGGCAGCTCAGCCCATCATGGCTCTGATGTGTTTTATACAGGCTTATGTGTTCGGTGATCCTCGGTGACTTGCTCTCCTGGTGGAACACCCGTGTGATATATGAGATAGGCAGAGGTTAGTGGGAATCCTGAAATCCAGGAGGATGGAAGATGTGGTTTCATATTCCACCTGTGGTTTGTTGACACTTCTCTCACTGGAGCTTCTTCTTTCTCACTGTTGATGCACTGCCTTTAAAAAGAATAACTCAATTACTGTTACATAACATCCTCATGTTTAAAATTGATGAATTAAAGGCAGAACATGAAAACCTTTGATCCCGGACGTGCCACCATCATAATCTCATATACGACAGGTCTTGTTTATGATAGATTTGTTAATAATCAGGCTGCACACGCCAACAGTGCAGATAATTCAGTTCAATTCTCGCTGTTTCTATCGTTTCTCCCCCCATTTGCTCATCCATGTTAATCAGCCCAAACCTCCAGAGAGGGAGCATGTGAATTTGAATGTTGTTGATGACTCACAAAGTCCATGCCAAGCAGAATAGGAGGCAGCTCTGGGGAGCATCAGCAACCTCTGAAGGTCACTCCACGCTGTTACCATGACAGCGCCGGCCTCGCTAGCAGAAGTTGTTGCCCGTTGTGTTGCCGCCGTTGCGTATTATGATTTAAGAGGGGACCTGCCTTGGGATGCGTGCGAGCACAACAACTCCTGCTTGTCATGCACGCACACACACACACACACAAACATGTGAACCTCCCCCCCTCCCTCCTTCTCCTCCCTCCTCCTCCTCATCAGCACTACCAAGTCAGCAGGGGAGAGGCAAAGGTGCGTGTTCAGCCCTGAGCTGAGTCTCATTCCGAGCCTTCCCCTGGGAGGGACTCACAAACACATACAAGCGTCGTCAAGCAGGTTGTCAGAGAGTTGAAAAGTCCTGCTGGTGAATCCAGGGTGTGTGGAAGAGGCCGGAGCTTCACCTCTCCCTGTGCCACACTGCAGGATGTAAACAAGAGTGTGAATACTCTGTGCAGATGGTTCAGACAGACACATACGTACGAATCATCCATCTGTCATCTACGCTTACTCTGAAAAATGGCCGCCAACCGGTGAAAGAGGCCGTCTCCCTCCTCGTTGTCCTCCCATTCATCCGTCGGCCATCACCACCCACAGCTACCTGCCCTATCTACGGACTGGGTGCAGCACACAGGTGGCTGCTAGCTAAGTGGGAGTGCGGAGTTCATCCATATATGCATGACCATTCCCATGGCAGCTCACCGGGGAGCTGACTTCATAGGAGGCTCTAACAAGGCAATTATCCCTGTTAGGTCTCACCCCGCTCCGGCACAAGGTGCGCTGTCCTGGAGGGGATTGGACCTGGGATTCCCAGAAGCCTCCCCTCAAGACTAAGGTGCCCATAGGCTGAACAAGATTAATGTTCATGTGTAAAAGGCCATGTGGGAGGTTTAGGCTGTTTTAGCCCATTAGCTGCAGATTGCCTGTATTTTACTTTACAGCTTGGCATTTTCCAGAGTTTTTATACTAGTTCTGAATCCTTATGCAATGAAAGTCACGATGAAGGGACTTTTCGCTATAGCTTGAGGCAGATGATCCAGCACCGTGTAGATTATGCACGATTTTGATTTCGAATTTGGATCACGTCACTCAGGAGACCGGTTGTGAGGAGGCCTGCGGACAAATGGGAAAGTTGTATGTGCTTCAGAGCAAGAAATCTGACTGAAAGTCTCACACACATTCCATCTTTATTCATGACATTGTGCCCAAGACTGGAATTATGATTTCCTCTGGCGATTTTCGAAAATCAAGACCCATGAATAATTCTTCGCCCCCTGATCTAGATCTAGGTTCTTTCTTGACCAATACCACATCCTTCCACCGAGTAAGGATGTGTAATCCTGCAAACTAACAAACAAAGAGAGAAACCCAGATGAAAACACAACTGAGAGCACAAGATTATTCAAGAGATTCTATATGATATTTTGTTAAAGACAGGAAACACACTTCATCATATTTTTAGGCAGAGACCTCACATGTCATCCTCTCTCTCTCTCTCTCTCCCCCCCCCTCCTCTCCCTTTCCCATCTCTTTCAACTGTCACTGTCAAAAAAAAATAAAAAAAAATAAAAGATTTGACGAAAACAATCCGACCAGAAAATCCATTTAGTAGCTTTCAGTTGCATTACATCATCTTCTCTGCAGCGAGACGCCGGCCTTTTGTGGTCCTCATTCTACCCCATTAACCGTCTGTGCTGTTTTTTTTTAAACTAAAAAATCTCTGCGAATGAGGGTTCTGGTTATCGCCTGCTGGAAACGTCTCAGGTTACAGAAACTAAACACATCCACTCTGAACTCAAAATAAGCAGCAACGTGTGTATGTGTGTGTGCTTGAGTCCAATACTTTGTCCAGATCCTGTTTCCTATTTTTTTCCTCCTGTTTTCTGAGTTCCAGTTGCTCCACTGGAGCGTTACGACACTGACATTCAGACACGCTATGCTGAGAGGGCCACCCAGAGCATCGTGGGCAGGTGACACATGGCTGAAAAGGTCGTTCTCCACGTGGTGCTACCCATGATCCCACACTAGCAGGAACCATCCACCGGGTGCATGAAGGTATAGATCCATAAAGGAACAAGCGCTGTACGGTACCTGCTTGGTATGGAGTGGCCTTGGAGGAAGCCATGTGAACATCGACCTTTAACACAGAGAAAAGCTCAGTGTGTCCACCACATGTCATTATCCTTCCATTATCTGTCTTATTGTGTGACGGCCTGCACATTAAGATGGTTCTTCTCAGATATGGAAGTCACCCTGACAGGCCTTTCATGTGTTCTGAATAACCTGGAAATCTGGCTGTCACATCAGATGTTAAAGTCACTGCCAGTCCACAAGAGATCTCTGTAACTCTGGCATCCATCACCATGAAAAAGGTCATCTTGACTGTGGCATATGGAGCGAGAGAGGCAGAGAGCGGGAGCAGGAAGAGACCGGAACAGCATACTTTGTGGTCTAGTTTGCATAATGGCCGCCCGTGAGGGGAGTATTGCGGGAAACATTGTGAAACAGCCGTGTTGATGGTCCTGAAACTCCTCTCCAAAGCCATTAGCGATTAGATAAAGAGTGTAGATCGCCTTGTAATGATGCTCTCTCGCATGTTCTCTCGCTTTATCTCCTGCTTCAGCCAGATGAAAGACAGCCAGAGAGCATCACGAGGCCTTTGTTGTGGACATTATTTCACCCTCGCAGGCAGCGAACAGCTTCTCCACCACCTGCAATGGCACCTGCCTGCTTTCATCACTGGTTATTGGAAAGAAATATGAACTTGAATAACGCTGGTGGTGGAATAGAGTGAAGCCGGAGCTGGTTCAGGCACTTGCCAGGTTTGACTGAGTCTCACATTCACCAAATCGTCATAGACATGGCACTGATGTTTTATTTTGGGTTTTCTTTTTTACATATTTTATCTTTCCCATCTTTCAGGTGTAGTTTATTATTACCCAATAGTTTCTACCCACGGTGGCGCGGTGGTGTAGTGGTTTGCACTGTTGCCTCAGAGCAAAGTGCAGCAGTGTGTTGAAGGTATTGACAGTGAGACTAATTAGAAAATAGAAGGAATGTGGAGGGAACTGCCCAAATAATAATAATACTTATAATATTACTTATATTACTACCACTAATACTTATAATTATAACAACAAATACTACCACTATTACTACTAATACTACTACAAATAATAAAAACAAATACTACCACTACACTGCTACTACTACGACTTATAATAATAATAACTATTAATAATAATAACATGAGAAATTAGAATAAACGCACCCCTCTAATGAGGCCTTCTGAGTCCTGACTGTTAGCTTGTAAACAATGTTAACTATATTTCCTGCAATAGCTTTTATTTATTTAATTCTATTTCTTCTAATTGTATTTGTTTTCAGATTTGTATGTGAGTTGGTCTCAACACGACGCTCCAGGAAAACGTTTTGCTAAAGGGACCAGTATTTTTTAGTCTCTGGCACTAGCGGTTAGCTTCACTGCTACACCTGTTAGCTTCACCTGTCAGCTACAAGCTAACGATGCTAACAGCTAAAGGCTCACCTTTCAGCTACGGGCTAACGATGCTAACAGCTAGAGGCTCACCTGTCAGCTACGAGCTAACGATGCTAACAGCTAGGATGCTCACCTGTCAGCTACGAGCTAACGGTGCTAACAGCTAGAGGCTCACCTGTCAGCTACGAGCTAACGGTGCTAACAGCTAGAGGCTCACCTGTCAGCTACGAGCTAACGATGCTAACAGCTAGGAGGCTCACCTGTCAGCTACGAGCTAACGGTGCTAACAGCTAGAGGCTCACCTGTCAGCTACGAGCTAACGGTGCTAACAGCTAGAGGCTCACCTGTCAACAACTCACCCTGATGTCAGGAGCTGTTCTTCCTCAAGATGCTTCACTACAACAAGGTGATGTTTCATATTATCCTCTTTTTATACATTCTATGATATTAACATATATAGTGATGCTGAGGTCTGTGCATTGAGTTCAAAGGGTTCTATGATCTTGCTTTTAATTAATTTTATCCATAGTTCTTTACCTCTCTTCATACCTTTTGCTAGTTTTTTTGCTTTTAGCCTGTCATTCCTAAATTACTTTGAAATTTAATGCATTATTATTATTAGTAGTAGTATTATATATGGTGAATGTACAAAAACATCCTTATAAAATGTACGTATAATCTGTAACGCCGGTGTTGTCGTGATTTCGTCATCCGCCGGGACGATTTCCACACGGAGGCGTCTCAAAGTAATGAAGTTACGTGTAAACTACCTTCACCATTCTTACCATAGTTGCATCTAAACCTGCTGTTTGAAATCCAAGCTCTGAACCATAACATTTTAACACTTAAATATGTTAATTTTGATATGTTTGCAGTTTGTTACACTCACTCTTCTCTCTGCTTGTTGCTACACCTGCTTTTACTCGTCAGACAGCGATGACCTTGCCTCGTCCGTGTGCTTTCCCGTCTCTTTCTCTTCAATTTTCTCCCTCGGCCCTGATGCGAGTATTATTCTCTCCAGCGCAGATCTCACTGACCACTTCTCACCTTCTCACCCGCTAACCCAGCGTGGTCGTTTTCAAAAATCACTGCTTTTCAGGGGATGCATTCGAAATGTTCAGGCCCGGAAAAGAAAAGCAGCAGAATAATAAAGTAAACAATTGGAATCGATGTGGATCTGTGTGTTCTCAAAGCACATTGTCGCTAATTAAATTGCCTCTTATTGAGTGGCGTGATGTGATATTTAATGCTAATAAGGTGCTTTAGAACAATTGATGTGTGAAAATGATATTCCAACTCTAAGTGAATTGCCCTGGGAGCCCTGAAAAATAATTTTAATTGTATTTGGCAGTTGTTAGAAATGTAGAACAGCTTATATTAAAAAGCTTTGGAAAACCACCCTTTGCCTATGAGGACACATACAGTTTTATCACCTTGTGTGTGTGTGTGTGTGTGTGTATTGTACACCTAGCATTTTATTTCAGAGCTATTCTATGTTACTGATGGTGTTTTCAATGTTTGGCAGTTGAACTTTATCCCAAGTCGAGGGGTTGCAGGGTTCATTTCGCAAACACGGCCAAAGTGCTGCAGTGGACAAAGAGCGAGAGTGCTCCACTTTCAAACGATTAAGAGGTGGCTGAAGATTCACGCAGGAACTTTCCATTACTTTTAATCATATTAAGCAGATCCAGAGGATTGCAGTGCATGCTGGGAGACGGGTCTATAGGATCCGAGGACTGGAGTGGAATCTGTAGGATAAGCTTGGCTTGGAGTGTATGGGGAAGAGGACGCGGCTGTTGTGGCATTGTGCGACGGCACCCAGCTGCAGGCGCAGGATAGCTGGAGCGGTTGGTCACGTGATGTGTCGTAGTGGGTCAACACACACACACACACACACAAACACACACACACACACGTCCCATTCGCCTGAGTGGGTCTTTGAAATGATAAGCCATTCCCAGCCTCTCTTCCTGTGTGTGAACGGAGGCTATAAACAGGCCGATAAATCCACCTTCTCTCATCCTTTCCACAACCGAACTGATCTTAGGGACTAAAACAACAGCTGTTTGATTTAGCAGTCAAGTGAGTGAAATGTGGCAGCGAAAGGAAATGAACCAACAATGGGCTCTGTTCAGTCCTGACAGACTCATGAGCTTTAATCCAGCCCCTCCCACTCTGAACAGTCCATACTGTTAGCGATGGTCAAAGAACAGTTCAAGGGTCATCTGTCTCAGGAGGTGATATTACGTGACACCATGTATTTAAATGGTTGTCTGAATAACATAACCTAGTTTCCATAGCCCACCTCACTTCACTGTTGATGATGTTTCATAACCTGAGAGGTCCAGGGTTTTCTCTAAAGCTCACTGCTGTTCACTCTGTGGCTTCGTAAATTCAGATTTTCTTTTTGTGTCACTGTCATTTAAAAAAAAATAAGGGTCAAGGGCCTGTCTTTTGAAAAATGGGCTGAAATGAGACTGTTATTTCAGTAGTAAATGACTTCCAGAGCCGAGGCCATCATTCTCCTATTAGCCTAACACACATACACACACACCTAAAATACAAACACTGTTAATGTCCTTTCTACTCTAAAGGAGGAGGCTTCGGCCACACTAATATGTTTTCATTATGAAACAGTGTTTTCAAACTACCTCCATCCAGGCGAGTGTGTTAGCTGCAGAGATGCAAAAACTTGTAGCAACAATTTACGGAAGTTTGCTGCTGTCTCGATCCCCAACCTCCGATTTTGTTATACTCCTGCTGTTGTCAGAATCTGCCATAAACTTTGAGAAAGGAAAGTTTCAAATTACAGCCCTTTCTCTTCATCGAACGTTTGTTTTATCGTCTCCGAAAACCATCGAGCCAGACTATTTTCTCCTGCAGTTGGAGGAGTTGGGGAGAGTTACTCCTTTGACCGTGACTGATAACCGTGGATGATTTGAGATGAAAATTACAGTTCGCAACCACCAACCATCTCGAATATAATGGCACGACAAAACCTTTCCCATCTTCGGAAAAAACGCTGAAAAAGTACCTCAATAGACACATTTCAGTAATGATAGAAGTCTTGTTGTGTTATGTAATGAGCTAAATTATAGATGATACTGCCCGGGAAAATTACAGGGTGTCCGTCGCTCCCGTCGTCTCATCTGAACCATCCTGGGATTAATCGTTCTGGCCTTGTGATTGGCTCTGATCCCTACAGGTGTGGATGGATTTACTTCACAATAAAGGTCTTTATTCTTTACGAGAACCTCATTGTTTTAACTCCGGTTTGATAAGAAGACATGTGGCAATCAAAACATTAATTGCAGAGTGAAACTTCATAATTCCAGCACCTTACACCTTACATTCTTCTTTGTTATGCTAATAGTTGTTAAACTTTTTGAATAAATAAAAAGTAAAAAATAAAAGTGATTTCAGGGATACTAGCAGGAAGAAATCCAATTAAATAAGAAGTAATCAGTCTTCAGTTTGCCCTTCAACTCCTTCTTTTGTATACATTTTAAATGGCATAATGTGAAAACGAATTATTCACACATCTTTAAGTGTTCCACGTTAACACAACAAAGTGCTCTACTTCATAATTCATAGGTCTAATGGTTCTGAACCAGAAAATGTCCTCCGCTGTCGGAGAATCAGTAATTACATTAACCTTTTATCTTCGTCATTGTTTCTGAATGACTCTCAATCAAGCGTGTGGCATGCTCCATTATTGTAAATTACAGAGCAGGACAGAATCAGTGAACAGAGATGATTCACACACATATATATATATATATATATATATATATATATATATGTATATGAATTCTTTTTTTCAAACAATTGAATAGTTTCTTTTTCTTTTTAAGATTTATTTGTCCTTTATTACCAGTGGAAAGAAATATATGATACATGTGCTTAAATAGGTGAACTGCCATCATGGCCCCTGGTTAAACCGTTTTAAGGCAAATAATCCTACTGTAATGAAAGGAATCTGTCTGTATGTGTACGTTTGTAATTCACCGATCTAAAAACTCATTCAAGCCATCTACTTCAAACTTGGCAGCTGCATTTCTGGGGGCCTACGGAAGTGCAGAGTTGAATTTGGTGCAGTTTGCACACACGACATGTTCAATATTCAACGACACAGATCAAAACATTCCAAACAATGATATTTAGAACAGGCACTGCAGTAGTTAATCAAGTCTAATCTTTACACGTCTGAAATGCTGCTTTTTTGGCATTTGATGTTGCGCAATTACCCTCATGAAAAGACTGCTGTGATAACAATGTGACTGAACGAGCGATTGTGTGAGTGCATCTGTAAAACGTGGTTATGTTCCCCACTGAAAGCTGTCAGAGTGAAGTAGGCATCTGCTGGAAAAATCTAAGTGGATTTTGGTTTTAATGCGCTAGGAAACCTTGGCTACTACATCACAGTGAGTGTGCACAGAGATAATTCTGCCTGAATTTTTAAGGTGATGTTAATCTATACATCTTTAAATCCACAGGTTGATAGATTTTTTTTGTTCCATGCTTGAAGCTGTGGATCTGTAACATGTTGTACCAACAGCTGTGAGACTCCACTTGCACTGACATCACGTGACGGCCTGACTAAAAATAACCCTCTCTCTCCCAACACATGATGAAGATGATACCCGCACTAAGAATAGGTCCACTGGAGGGAAAACGACATGATAGTAAATCAGCAGCGGAGCAATGGCTGCACTGCAACAGAGAGAGGATTTAATCATTCGGTCCTGAAACAATACGATATCAGAAAATCTTGTGACAGAATAATTTGCTGGGTACAGCCTTCGCCTGGTATCTGTGAGACACTGTATCCGCTCCTACCTGCACACATCTCTGCTAATTGACTTGTGGAGAGATGTGTGGAAAATGAATCTTGCTGAACCCATGGAGAGCTGAGAAAACAAAGGTGGATGGAACAGGGTTTTTTCGGCTTGTTGTTCCCACTGCTGCCTTTATCTGCTTTTATCTGTGGACTTACAATAAGAGTAGAATATCACTGCAGCTCCTGTTGTTGTAGAGATCAATAGGTCTGGAAGACTAAATGCAAGATTATGTGGACCATCAGCAGTTGTTATGAGAAAAGAAATGACCTAAAAGATGGCAGGCAGATGCGTAGGGCGGGACCTTGACGTGGAGGTAGAGAAAAGTTTGCTCTTTGCTGCCTTGGTTGTAACCAGCGATGCTGCAAATTCATTTCCAAGTTCCGGTAGAGGGAGTGTGTGGGAGTTCAGTGACTTGGAAGAGCGAGGGGAGATTTAAGAATTGGTCATCTGGATGCTGGAGTTGAAGGAGAAATGGGAGGTTTAACCTTTTAAGGTCAAGCTGATGAACATGTGGCAATAATAAGAAATCCAATCTTGGCACATTTCAGTGACATCAACAAACCTTTGTTGTAGTGCTTTCCTTTCAGCACCACCAGAAGTCCACATGGTCGGGCTTTACTGAGATGACAGATGACAAAGATTCATGTTCTGTTTTTTATTACATTACATTACATTTCATTTAGCTGACGCTTTTATCCAAAGTTTTCTCTGAGACTCTTTCTGTGTTAGATTTAAGGGGCCAAACCGTTTTCCTCTTTAACATGTTGTCTGTTATCTACACCAAGGCCATTGATTTATGTCTTGTGTGGCCAAGGTTTGTTGCCCTTTGGTTTAGATTATTGAACAGTGCAGTGTGCCCAATAGCCAGATTATATATTACCTTTAAGGAACTGTGCTGTATGTGGAGTTGTCCACACTGTAACTGGGAGGCACACATGCATCCATCTTGGCCCCTGGAAGAAGATGATGTGCTCTCAGGCAAACATGCCAACCCCCATTTATCAAACACCCAAAAATGGCTTTGCTGACAGTCGGGTCGATGTATGATCATACAATCATAGGTGTTATCGTCTGTCGGTGTGGGGGTGTCTGGCCCAAACATCTCCAGGGCAGGTGGGGCGATAAGGCTGGTTGGAGGTCTGGATGTACTGATAAGAGGAAGTGGTTCACCTTCTACTTGGATGACCTCTGAGAGGATCACAACATCTCAATGTGTTTATCTTTAAAAATAAGCATGCATAACTGCATTTCATAAACTATAACCTCCTCTGAGGACACCTGCTTTCGTGACTATAACTATATTATCACAGCTTCTCATTTAGCCTCAGTGTATTTAGAGAATTACCTTTCCATCTCTAAGCTTTAAGTTAATCTTTTAAACTCAATTTCACTTTAACAATAGACACCCATAGCCTGCTCAGTGGTGGCAAAACAATAGAGGATCCCATCTCAGGTTTCATAGATTATTCTAGTGAATGTTGTCACCTGGTCTCTTAACACCCACTGCCAATAAAGGCAAAATGGCCACAAATATATCTGAATGGATAAAACCGTTCAGATGTTCATCCTGTACCATGTATGTAATCTTTGAGAAAAAAATAGAGTGACAATCTTGGATAATCTTCCAAGGGATTTTCACCTCCTGTCTGTCAATAAGAAATCCCCAGAGTGGATAGAAACAGTGAGAAAAAGACCTCATATACCTTTTGTGTTGCAGGACCACTTTGACCGTGAAAGGAAAGAAAAGAGGAAGAATCCTTCTGGGGATACAGCCAAGCCACATCTGGTGGCTTTCAAAAGCCAGCGCCTAATTTACCGGGAAGCAAGTAATTGACAACCTCTGACAGTAATCACTCACAAGAGAGGAAGTGAAGGAGCGCCTCTGTCGATTTCCCGTTCCCCTCAAATAATTATCACTCAAAACTGCTTTTCAAAATAAAAGGCCTGACTAAATCCTCAGCTTCCAGCATTCTAACAAACAAACATGTTTTCTTTCTGCATTTAAGTTTAAATGTAAGTAGCTGATTCCACATTATAGAGCGTTACTGATCTCCCTCTTTCTGCTGGATTGACAGTCGCTGAAGGTGTGATTTAAAAACATAGAAATTCTTACAATTCAATGTTGAATCCGAGCGCGGTGCTCCCCTAATTGCCGTCTTCCGAGTGAATGTCTGGTTGGAGTCGGAGGGTTTAAGAGATGACAATCTTAGAAGATTAGCCCGTCCAATGGCGCACAAAACATTACTTAGAGCTGTTTCCTCGCTTTACAGATCTGGGAAATTGGTGGACATGTCTCAGAGTTTAAGCTCTTAATTTGAATTTCAACAGCCCTATTACCCAGACTACCTTATCAACACGTCCTTTGATTATGTCCATTTTTTTGTCATGTCACTCAATCTCAAAAGCCAAATTCTAATTCAATATTGCCTGTAACATTTTTGAGGCTCTGTTTTCACCCTCATTTTGAAGGTGAGCATATTCTCTGCGAGTCTTCTTGCACCTGAATGAGGATGTGATGAGTCGATGACTGTTTGTTATGCATGACTATAGTCCGTCTTCTCTCACACCATCCATTTTCTGAACGCTAGTATTCTGCAGCCCTGATCGGCACTTCCCTCTTTGCTATGCAACGACATCCAGAGATGTGTAATTTCTTGTTGAGTTTGCTCATTTCTATGCAGATTCATTTGGGCACTTTTGTGTCCTTTCACCTCCACTTGTCACGCGTCTCATCTGCACTTCCTTCCTGAGCATAATCATCCGCTGCGGTTGTCATCTGGCTGTTAACCATCAGACGGGCTGACAGCCGCCCACTCTTTAGCCATCGGGCTTTGTACAGATAAATGATATGGAAGAAAGGTGCAACTCTGAGCCTGATCTACATGCATAACCATATGTACTCCTGCATCCTCCCCTGAGGTGGCGAGTGTGAGTGGTTGAAGGGAGGAGCGGGGGGACGCTGATGCGGAGATGACACAGTGGTGCACGAGTGTCACATCATCCATCAGCTTGTCACAGGCTGTCGCCCGTCCTCTCCCAGAGTTGCTGTCGATCTGTAAACAAGGGAGAGAAACACCAGGCTTCCTGGGGCGCCATGTGTGCAGCAGAGAGTCAGAGCAGGGCGAGCTCTTTGAATCACACCAACACGGAGCCGGGTTTAATCCATGCGGCCAGGTGTGGGTGACTAATGCATCTGAAGAATCGTGCTCATAAGCAACTGGCCGAATGAAAACAATCAATGACCTTGTGACATTTTCTAATGGTGGCGTATCGTCAATTGGGAGAAACTGTAACAGACGTTTTTTCTGCTTCAACACCTTGAAAAGAGCAAACGCATTGATCTGTTGGACTGAATAATCAGGAGGGGTTTCCTGAGGTGTTTTTAAGGACTCGGCTTGTTAACATAAAGAAACTCATTACCGGGACTTTAATGTAATGGTGTGTGCCATTAGCTCAACTACTATACTATTAATGTTGAAGTGAGACATTAAGAGAGATGGATATTATCGATTGACACTTGCTGTACCTGTTTAAGTGTTTGGCTGCTGATGTTTTTATTCAAAACCAGTCCGACCTGCTTTCATCACTTGTTTAGCCAAGCAGTAATGTGCTGTGTGATGTCTGTAGAGTGGGGAAGGGACTCACTTTGTCCTTTTATTGCCTCTCTAATTATTTCCTCATCACATGATTAATATTGTCACTTTGATTTTGTTCTGAGCTCACGAGACGCGAGACTCTGTGACAGAGGACACCGCTCGTTCAGCGAGGGGTCGGCGATTGCTTGCTGCTCCGTCGTTTCTGGGCCTCAGAGACACCTCTGTCCTCCAGGACGCGAGGACTCTGAGCCAGGTTAGTGGAGTTAGGCCCGCTGTCTGCCTGGTGGGGGCTGCCGGCTGGGACAGGGCCAGGGACACGACTGGGGCCAGGCTATTTCTGAATAGGACCAGGGAGGATGCAGCTGGTGCTCCTGCTGTTGACAGTGTCGGCGTGCCAGTGGAGCCCCTCCAGAACCAATGAGCTCTTTTATATCAAGACAAACAACCATTAAGGTCAGTAATCACTGTCCAACACAGGGACAGAGCCTTGGCTGTGGACAACGTTTAACTCTGACAGAATTTAGACGGATAAACTGATCCAATGTCTGACTTTAGATAAAAGTAAACATTGCTCCCACCAGTGAAAGTTGAGCAAATGACTTTCCTAAATAGTTCAGTCCATCTCACTTTGCCTGAAGCATCAGCACAGTTACCTGATAATTACATTAACACGGGTATTAATATAAAGTTTTAATTTCCCATAATACCTGTGACCCTTAAAAGAATAACCGGTATAGATGATGGACGGATGGATGATTAGTCTTGTCCTTGAAAAAGCTGTGAGAGTTGAGAAAAGTCCCACCAGGTCCAATGAGACGCTGCTGTGAAGCTTTCAATCACATCACATGTAAGTGACATGTGCGTAGTTGAGATGGTTCTGTCATTGTTCAGAGTTTCACTTTTCTCTTAACTTTAAAGAAATCTCATCAGTATTGACTCACTCCCACTCCTCATTATGAAACGCTGCAGAATAGCTACTAAATGGCCCCTGTGGCTATCAGATGTCTTCACAAACATTTTATCTAATCATTGTACCAGGATATCACAGATTTTTGAATTTATTTATTATTATTTTGGCCATTTTTATCTTGCAATTATCATATTCTTACAGTAAAAAGCACGGCTACGCTGGAGAGGAGGTTGACCTTTTCAAGTGTGAGATAAAGAGGGATCACCACAGGGTGCTTCAGTTTGTGACTCACCAGTGGAAACAGACTCTTCTCTTCATTTATGAGGAGGTTTGACTGGTTGGGTAAAAACGACATGACGATAAAGCAATAGATAGATTTTTGTATATTAACTTAAATCAATTACAGTATAAGATGTAATCTAAGTGCTTCATATATTTGAAGAGGTATTCTGACCAGGACTTTAGATTTATTATTGTCGGAAGAAGCTAAATTCTACCTCTACCTTTGCTTTGTACTGATTATTTATGTTGAAATGATATTTGAAACTAGTCCTTTTCAGATAAACGTGTAAATCAGAGTTTTTATTGCTTCATTTGGACGTCAACAGTGTGTTGTGTACGCTGCAGAAAATATTTGTTATTCCCAGTACATGCTTTTATGCTAATGTGTCCATATTCATATGTGAATAAATTACCATATATTTAGCTGTTGAAAATACCATTAGACAACATAATTGTATCAAATAAACCCAAGTGTTTCTTGACATCTGGGTCACTTTGAATTTTAAATTCAGAAAAAATAATTAGCACTTCCATCCATCTTTCCATTCATCTGCTGGAGTCTGTCACAGCTGGCAGCGGAGCAGAGGCACGGTAACCCTGGTCAACTACATCTCAGCCTCAAGCTCAG
This sequence comes from Hippoglossus hippoglossus, assembly GCF_009819705.1. Lineage (NCBI taxonomy): Eukaryota > Metazoa > Chordata > Actinopteri > Pleuronectiformes > Pleuronectidae > Hippoglossus > Hippoglossus hippoglossus. Next base: position 15,082,409 of record NC_047173.1, read on the forward strand.
TCACGTTTGTGTGTTGTGTTTGTGTTTGGAGCATTAAAACACCTCGACACCTCTCTCCAATATTAAGTAGTAGCACAATAAAAGCTACTATATGCTGCACTGATTCTAAAATGATGTTAATCGGTGTCTGAGAGTCTATGTCACCAGTTCGTGGACTCGAATCTTTGCTGACTTTCCGATCTATTGTTCTGACTTGAGGTGGCATCCATGTGAATTTTTCCCAGTCGGAAACTAATTTCCCTGATGATTCTGACACCACATGAATACATTTTAAGTCTCAATAGCAAACGCTACTCATTCACTTTAAATGAGGTGATGTCATCCCCCTGCCGCACTGCATTGTGGTTACTTTGGGTCACAAACACCAGATCCCTCTTCGTGCTTCTGCCTGGGTTTCTACCTTTTATTGTTCATGCCAAGCAGCCAATAGAAAAACCTCATCAGCTACCTGAGGCAGCTAAAGATGGCATTATCAGCCACTCTGCATATTCATGAAGCCTGCGTCACATGATCACTTTACTGCCACGTCTCAGCTGCTTCATCTCCTCCTCTTTGACGCCTTTTAGTAAGATTGAGGATTTAATCAGAATTTTATTTAAATGTGAATAATAATTAGTAAATTGATTGCGAAATTTGAGGTTATAATTTTCAGAACGATTACATGAGAAAAACCCAGATGTGGCACAACATTGGAAGTGTTAAATTTCAAAATAAGAGCGGAGACGGGAGAAGTCATTATCACTGTGCTTTTTAAAAGTTGTCTATACTCAATATGACCTCATCATTGGTTCTAGGTGGGCATGACAACTTATTGAATCACTCCAATGAAAGATCGTCCTTGCAGATGTTTGTGTGACTTTTCTATTGACGTGCTCAACCTTCCTCTGGGGAAATCATCTCCCCCTCATGGGAAAGTTCTCTCTGGATGTTCTGTGTGTGCGGGCTTGTGTGTACTTGTGTTTGTTCATGTGCAAAGGAAGGCCATGGCTTACTACGAACTGACAAACACATGTTTACACACACACACACTCACACATCCTCCTTGGGGAGGGGGATTTGTTTTTGTAGTGTCCTTGAAGGTGACTGGTGCCTGGAGGGGCCCAGCAGCGCAGACGGGGCATACTAATATGTGTTGAAAGGGTCATCTTGGGTTACACAACGTTGTCCACCATCCTTGGCATCTCCCCACTACCCAGCCAATCGCAGTCAAGGACTCCGTGATGCAGTGCCCCTCTTACTGGAGGGATTCCTTGGAACTGCCGCGTGACGATGCTGGCTTTGGGTGTCTCTCGCACCTCCTCCTCCTCCTCCTCCTCCCCCCATTCTCTGCCCCCGGGTTTCTTTCTCTCATCCTTGCACGAGGTGCGTCCGCTGCATGTGTTTGAATAGGAGTTGATCTAGCGCCATACACACTGCTCCCATAAGACTGGCTGTGCAGACGGCAGGCAGAGTCATCATCCAGCCCTCTTTGTCTCCTCCACCCTCTCTCCTCCGAACCAGGCTCCACCTCTCACTTTCTCTCTCTCTCTCTCTCTCTCTCTCTCTCTCTCACACTCTCTCTCTCTCTGCCAGCCTCACACTCACACACACACACACACACACTTACACTCTCTGTTCCCACGACTCCCTTCTCCTACTCCTGACGTGCGTGCCTCCTCGTCAAGGCGAGCAGATTTGAAGCTGAAGGTGTGCTGTGTTGTTGCCAGGTAAGAGCGCGTATTTCCTCCTCGGGTCACCCAGAAGTTAGAGAGAAATGGGGGTGTCTCCTGTTGGTTTGTGGGTGTTTGGGATCTGTGTTGTGATGTGCCGGTGTCTAGGTGACACAATCTGGAAGGGTGGGTGCTTCGAGGGTGCCACAGGGGAACTACACTTTGCCACAACTCCCAGCCCCTCTCTGTGACACCAATTTTGGCGCCCATTTTTACCGCGCTTTTCATTGCCATGTGCAGGAGACAGTTTTTTTTGTGCTTGATTCATTGCTGAGAGGGTGGAGCGCAGCTGGCAGCTGATAGATAAATAGAACGGCTGCAACGTATAGAGGAAGCCTCTCCTGGTTGCGAGGGGAGACCATGCTGTGGATGTGTGGGCGGATAGGGAAACGAAGGGAGGGGAATGGAGACGGAAGACGAGGAGCTGCTTTCATCCCGTGGAAGCTAATCCCTCTGTTCACCTCTCTCCATCAGATAAAATGGGCCGGCTGTGGTGCCCTGTTTTCTGTTTTTTTATTCCTCCACTCCTCCATCCTTCAGTTGTGATGGGTTTATCTCGGGCAGGGAGGAAAGAGGAAAGCTATTGATCTGGAAATGAGCTGTAATGCCATTTGAAAAGGGAACAAGACATCTCTCTTTTTCTCCCTCTGACTTTTCTCTTGCATGCTTTTGTTCCTGACTGCACCTTTTGCTCATAATTTATTATTTAAACTCACCAGTGATAATGAATTCATGCTCATAGTCGTAGTTTTAGGCTTATGGGAGTGAGCTGATATGATTGAAAAGCGACTTGACTTCCATATGTTCCCCGGTATCCCTGCTGTTGTGATCGGTGGGAACCCCCCCTTTGCTGTAAAGGTGGCTTTTCACCTTCCACAGGTTCATTGATAGAGCAACGATTGGCTGCTGCACAGTGCACATGGAACAAATGCCTCCCGGCTCTCGGCAAACATGTCAAGCATATCCGTGGTGATTGTAGCGCCGCTTCTCTGACAAATATGGCGTCATTACAAGACGGGCGGCCTATCACCTCTCGCCTGCTCCAGGATTACCTAATATCTCAGGAGGCAGCGGGAGCCAATGCAGCGGGAGAGAAAGCAATGAGAGAGGAGGGGAGGGGAGGTCGGGGTTGCTCAGGTGTTTCTGTTTAGCCTCGTGCTTTAGAATACATTAGCCAGGAAGCTCCCGTGTGTCAACCTGTTACCAGGTGACAGAGACAGTGAGGCAGCACTTCTCCCCCCCCCCCCACCCACCCCACCCAAATCTAAATGACCCCTCAGCTCTTTTCCCAAGGCAGAGCTTATGTTTACATTCTCTCTGGGAGCTTCTGCAGATGCTCCATTTCATAAGCACTAACTGAATCAGACAGGACGAGGCTGATGGATCCAGCGCAGACTGTTGGCTGACAATTGCTTTTTGAAACACCTCGAGGGTATTTTTCATGTTCTTGTGCTTTAAGAGATCCGCCACCGAATGTCTTCTTTGTTCCTTTTTGAACCATGATTATGCACACGATAAAACTCCAGTGTCATTATTAATAAGACTTTTAAACCGATTTGACGTTAAGTTGAATTTCTACACCAAATTGTATTTCCAGGACTTAGCAGACACTCGGTTAGAATGTGAAAGTCTATGAATCCTACACTGGAGCTGACTGGCAAGACTATGAATTTTCCTTTTTGGCTAAAAGCTCCACATTTTATCTTCTAATGATGGAAACAGGAAATAAACCAGAGCGCATTTGCTGTGGATGAATTAAACAGCCCTTTATTAGTGCGGCGAATGCATGGTAAAGATAAAATATGCACCTACGCGTTGCAGCACACTGGGCTTCATCAGGCTGACTAACCAGAAATGAACAAGTAATATGTTGGCCTGGGAGATAACAGGAGACGACATCCTGGCTCATTATCATGATAAACAGAGCAGTTGACTCAAATTAGAGGAAAAATAACAACAATTAAACCGGAGAAAAAACAGAATGAACGATCTCGCCAAAATATACAGATTCAGCACATTGCAGAGAAAGGATCACAATCACATCCTCACAAGTTATAGATCCAACTTAAGTCATCAAGACTTAAGTTGGTAAAATCCAAAAGGGTTTTTTCATTTCACGAGGTGTTTGAATCGATTTCTTTGCTTTTCTCCAACATCTTCAGTGTTTTTTTTCACCGAGCACGAGAGGACAGAGGCAAACACTCATCTGTCGCCATGTTTTTATGACCTGCTAATGGATTATTAATAATAAGTACATGTCCTGATCTTGATGTCCAGTGCTAACCTTCTGTCTGGGCTGAGTTATCTTAAGTGAACTTTCCAAAAAGCTAAAGGCCTTCAGAATTTAAGGGCATCTGCCAGGGTTACTTTGCTTTTGTCTGAAGCGTCTCACTTCTCATCAGTTTATTAGAAGACAGAGGGACATGGGCGGATGGGAGGTGGAGGCAGGACAGTAAAGATAACGAGGCCGCTGTTTATTCCTCGTACAAAACGCAGGACATAAATAGACTCGCTCAAGATTTGACCTTGTGTGGCCATGTGGTGGTGGTGGGCGCCTGTGAGGAGGGATGTGCACAGATCAGTGACACCACATAAACCAGCTCATACTGGTGGGGAGATGCTTCAGCACCAGTTGGCCTGCTTGTACCATCACAATCATTGCTTATATAGATAAACACAATACATTATAGTTTGGTCATGATTTACAGGAGTATCATTTTTAATTTGCTTAATGAAATAACGAGGCCCTTTGCCGTTGAATATTAATTGATATTGATTGAATATTAATCACAGTTCACGTCCGTCTCCCTCACTTTGCTGCAGCCACAGTAGGTCAAGTACAGTTAATTGAACAGTGTCAAGCTAACGCAGTGCGGAGTACAACTGACCTTGATGCGAGAAGGAGCAGAAAATGAGTCAGTCATTGATCAGTTTGTCATAAAATTTGTTTCCAAATCATGAAATGATAATGACGTAAAAAGTTAATATGCTTTGTTCCTCACAACGTATTTCATTAGAAGCAAATTCAACTAAATAAAATGAAGGTGGATGTAGTCAGTTTTCTATTAACTGTTTATTTTCTTCTTGGAAAATGAGATACTCAATGCTGCCCATTATGGAGCCAGCAGAGATCGTTTCCTACAATATTGTTTTGCAAATGAGCCGTGCTTCCGTTGCGTTTACATTGGACATCGACGTTTTTTATTATATGCCGTCAAAATCTCTCCTCGACGCTGGACGTGGCTTAAAACTTCAGGAAGTTCATGAATTTGTCATTTAAAAGGACGATTTTTTGGCTTCACGATGAAGGTGTTCGCTGTTAAGCTCTTCACCACACTGTCGGCAAAATTAGAGAAATAACTAACCCTGTAGAGCCGCAAACACAGACAACGTGAAATTGTCCATTTGCCTCAAGGGCAAAGACCACACATAAGTCCAATGTGTGTAAAAAGTAAAAATCATTTACCCTGGAGGTCGTCCTCATAGTTTTTTATTGCCCAGCTAACTGGTATCGGTGTTTTCTTAAAGGCCTAACCCTGATAGGCTAATAGGCTCGGGCTAATTCCTGATTTGAATCTCTGTGTTTGACAGAGTGTGTAGAACTCAGAACTGCCTGATCTCTGAGATCCCACGAGATAAGGCTCAGATTACATGATCAATCCACACACACACAAACTCACACAATCTATTGACAGAGCTAAACAAAAACACATTCATATTATTTTCAAATACCATTTAATGCAGGTAGTCGGATTTATGATATTATGCTCCTAAGGGTGGGCAGACAAAGCTTTTATACCACTCGACAAGCTGTGTAATCATAATTTGAATAATTTTCATATAAATAAGCACTTGTTTGCTATAGAAAGGTCATTAGCATCAGCAGTGACAGCAACTACAGCTTAACAGGCAAACAAAATGAAGCCATGTGCAGAAATGACAAACTTTATTCAAGTAAAGCAGCAGAGAATACCCACATTGTGTGATAAACAAGGCGTTCAGTGCACAAACATAACAACAATCCCTTTGGCAACGAAGATGCGAGAAAGAGCATCTCTGAGATGATGTTTTCTAACTCCATTAACATCACATGGCTTAAAGCCGCTGAATTTAACAGAGCATTAGCAGGACCTCTGCTCACAATGGAGCAGAACTAAAAGGGTGTTTTCATTTGCGCAGAACAACCAGAGCATTGTGCGGTTTGCGACAAAAGCCCATTCTTCCGGGCTGTACGTGGCTGCATTTAAATTCATATTTATCAGCTGCACCGCAGTCAAAACAATTGGCGTCAAATCGCAGCGAGTCAAAAAGGATCGCTGCCACAGCCTGAACAATGTGTAATGAAGCCAGTAAAAAATACTGTGTCTGTGTTGGATACATCTGCTGTGGTTTTCTGATTCAGCCACGGTGCGTCTAATAAAATACACACGTACAGAAAGTAAATGGTTTCAGAGGGAAGTAAATTACTGTCACGATGACTTCATTAAGGTTTGTCTTTCTGGGGGAAAATCGCAGGATGTCATTTCATTTTTGAGAATCCATTTCTTCATGTGAATCCACCACAGCCCGTCCTAAATGAACAATAATGTGCGGAAAGTGTATTTAAGGAGATTTTATTTCATGCCTTTGTCATGACTGTCTGTCAGAGAGATTTTCATTAAAGAAGTTATCTTAGGTGTTTACGTACAAAACGGCGACGGCGGCGGCAGAGGGGAGGTGTTTCATTGTGATCGGTAAGAACGAGAGAATTATTTCATGGCAAAACTTACTTCCAGTCTGAGAGCTGTAATTTTAAAAATCCCCTTTAGGAGGAAATTGCTTTTGCCCTTCTACAATTTTTTAATATCCTGCATCATTCTTCGAGCTGGTAAAACGCACCATCTACCCGTAGCATTTCTCCTGCTGATGCCTGAAGGTGCTTTGTGGGGAAGTTATTAGAGATTAATACCATCTGGCTGTGTGGTACCGCTGAGGGACGTAAGCCTGGCCCCTGTGCTCCATGTCTGTCCTCCTGAGCCCCCAGCCTTGCCTGTACATAGTGGGTGAAACATCCCCTTTGCCCAATGAAAGAGTGGATTAATTATTACTGAAGGGCACGCGGCAGAAAAGAAGAGGCCCTGGAGGACATTTTCAATGTTTCATGAATGTAATAATACGTTTAAAAAAAAAAGCAATCCTTCTTCTTCTGCGCTTACCTGAAACAGTCTTGCACATCCTCCCAGCCCTGAGGGCAAATGGGGGCATCCCACCCCTCCAGGGTAATGTCAGCAGTAACGAAACAAAGCGCTGCTCTTTTTGTTACTGTCTTGTTGGCTAACATTGTTCCATTCTTATTTAGTCTGCAATGATTAGATTAGAAGTGCTCCGCTATGGGTCCCCTGTTGATTTAGCCACTCTGCACTGACAGTGTAAGTGCCAGCATGGAGATGAGCCTAGAATCAAAATTACCAGCGTCCATTATTCAGTCGATCTCCTATTCATTAGTTCATAAAAGAAAAAACACCTGGTATTTTCAGTGGGAGGGGGGGGATTATGATGCATACACAGGAAATGTGGACTCACACAAAGGCGAAGAAAAGAAGAAGAAGAAGAAGAAGAAAAGGCTGATTGTGTTTCTACACATTCTTCAAGCTCACGATTCTCCAGAGCCTCCGTCGGCGCTCCCCCCGAACACGTCAGCACGACGAGGGCCGGCAGAACAAACTATGTCCAAGTAAGTTGCCCACTGGCTCAGCCACAGTTCGCTCGCCGCTTCTGGGCGCCCTCGGAGGATGAATGACTCATAAAGCAACATGACACCCAGTAGTGTGTGCAAGATACAGTAGCACGATGGGATACAGAAAGCAATTACAATCAGTGTCACCCTGCACCGCCCTGTCCGCCGCACAAATGACCTTGGTGGATTTGTAATGTGTCACAGACATTTCAACATGTGCTGGGAAGCATGAACTCCAAGATACAACTTGGTACCTCTTCCCCTTTTTCCATTCCACTGTCAATAGAGAGAGCCACTTGCTCAACTCCCTCCCATTGCCGTATTGTTTTGCTATCAGTCAGGGTCACTGCATGCTCATTACATTCACAGTGGACGGATTAAACTGAATAAATGCAGGGGCACATAATCAGCATTACAGCCTTAATAATTTCAAGTGACCCCACTGTGAAGATGATTTCATTCGTCTCTCTAATACAGCGACGCAAGAAGGTTCATTAGCTGTGGAACCAGTGAGTCCCTGATTACCAGTTACACAGGAACCCCCCCCACCCCCTCCCCTACAGTGTGGCTGAGCCCCGCTGTGGAGGAGAGAGATTGCGAGGGAGCGCCAGGTGACGAGGGGAAGAGGCATTCCTCCCGTTCAAACCCCACCTTTCCCCTCGTCTCTGGCGCCGCCGCCGATTCTACAACACCGCCAGTCGAGCAGCATGTGTGCCCTCCGCTGCCGACAGCTGAGATTTGCCTGTAATACAAACATCCTTGTTTGTCGCCATGGCAACCAAGTCTCCTGCCTGCTGTAGGTTGTCATGCCAGCCGCCTCCCCCATGCTCTTCCTCACCCATTAGCACCGTACTGTAGCTGACACGTGTGAGCGCGGCACATCGGTCTATTTGATCCGTCTGTTTTTTTCTGAATAAGCTGCTCTCATTACGTCGCACGGCCCCCGTCCCTGTGCCTTCTTTTTAACCGCCCCTCACGAACCTGCATACTATTACACCCTCAGATACACGAATGCTTTCACTTGGGGAAAAGTGCCAACCAGCGCAGCCGTAGTCAATTACCAGAATATAACCAACAAAAGCCAACTACTCAAAAAAAAAAAGTAGATCTGTAACAAAGTGTCCTCAGAATTCATCTGCTGTTGTTTACCGTCAACTGTCCACCAACCCCCTCATCCCTGACAAATGGAGCACGCTGACGTGTTTGGACTCCCATGAAGCGTGATGCAAATGTGGAGGCACAGAGGTCCATGCTGTGCAGAGTTCATTCTCCGAGCCAAGCTTCTTGGGGGGGCAGACCGAGGCCTTTCTTCCAAAACATGTCCACCCAGTCAGACGAAAAAACACTCATTACCTCAGCATCAAGGGGCCAACCCAGCCCACTTGGGGATAATAACTAGGCATCTGCTTAAATTTGATATAATGCTGGCCTACTGGGTAGTCTGGGGTTTGGGAAAGTGGCAGGAATTATTGTGCTCTCTTTCAGCTGTTTGTCTGCTTCTCTCTCTGCGGCCTAATCTCAAGTGTTTGAAGCAGTGAAAGTATTTACACCAGAGGGTTTACGATAAAACCTCAGGGTAAACTTTACCATATTTTAGAGGATAATTACCCTTATTCACAGTTCTGTAGAGACAGCAGAGCTGAGACCATCATGATAATGAGTGTCTCCCCCCCCCCCTCTGCTCGATGGGGTGGGCTTTAGGTTTGAGGAGCCATTTTGCTGCTGGTTAAATTTTCCGAGATTACATTTGCTGTTTCCTTATCTCCCAAATTAACTCATTACCTTGACATTCTGCGTTCCCTCCCTGGAAACAGATTGGCCTTGAATTTCTAATGAAACATGGCTGTTCTCTCGTGTCCCATTTGTACGGCACAGGACTCGGTGGAAACCTGTAACCCTCAGCCCCGGTTCTTGCCATTGATTTTGACTCCACAGCCAGATGAGTAACCTTGAAGAGGAAGCGGTGAGAAAATGAGAGCGAAAGGAAGACGAGAGCTGGGGACTGTTGATTCATTTTTATGTATATTGGCAAATTGTTCAAAGCAATCCTCTGGACATATTTGCTGCTGTAAAGGCCTTGAGGTCAAGTTGTCAAACAGTATCTTGCCTCCTGTAGTATCTAAATACGTCCTGGGTGATATAACGTACAAGCTCTTCCCTCAAAGTCGGGCCGCGGTTCTCCTTTGAATTGGGTTCAATCCGACCAACGAGGCAAAACCTCTCAGTTCTGTCAATCACATTCTTTCCTTGAAGCTTACACTAATTGCATATGCAAATTGCCTGAGATTACGAGTTTGCACCCGCCGTAGGGTTTGGTGATTGCGATAATGATGGATTTCCTCACGTTCATTTCTTAAATGTTGTTAATGAAGAGGCAGCCACTTACAAACGTGGATTATGCGTGCATTGTTCGTCGCAAAACAAACTCGGTGAGGCTGTTCCAATTAAAAGTGTGTTTTTCTCTGGCCAGATTTGGGTCAAGATCTCAAGTAAATGGGACAGCGTGGAAAAACGTTTTTGATTCAGTTTTTTGTTACAACAAATCAAACTTCATTCACCTGAGTTGAATAAGGTTAACCACAGACCTAGACGCCACAACAAGTAAGCAAAGTGAACCAGAAGGTTGTCGGTTTGATACCTGTCTCCCCCCAGTTCCGCAATGGCGAAGTGTCCTTGGGCAACATGCTGAACACGAAATTACCTACCTCAACAAAGAGCCACCAGCAGGAGTAGGGATAACTTTTTAAAAAAGGAAGTAGCTATAAAATCTTTTGGAACCATGTTGAATTGCATTGTCCCAATCAATTAAACAATCAATTCAATTCAATTCAATTAAATTGGAGTCATTAAAGCCAGCATGAGTTTTTCCTTCTGCAGTACAAAATCAATGAGGCATTGTGTTTTCTGCCAGTTGTACAAACAAGTGTGTCTCTGCATGTACTCTGTCTGCTCTGTCGTGCTGTTGCCGGCAATTTTAGTCAAATCCATGATTTTAGAGAAAATTGCTCCGATTCCTTTTCATGCAGAGAATCCGTTTTCCGGTAGCAGCACAAACTCACGTCGACTCGTCAGGCTGCTGAACCTATTCAGTGGCAGCAGGAAGGGCAACTTCAATGTCACAGCATCACACTGTTTACTACCGTGCTCGCTGCGATCAGCCCCTGCAGCACCGATGGACCCGCTCACAAATTATAAGAGGCTTCAATCAATAACCGCGGAGGCCATCCTTCCACTCTGACTGAACAACCCTGTAAAGAGTCCCTGTGGGGCCGGAGCACCAGACAAGCACAGCTGAATATCTCCGCACTGCCAGTGGACCTTTTACTTCCATGTGTCCTTGTTTTTTAAATCGATTAAAAAAACAAACATAAACACAACATCTTCTGTCATGGGTGGTGGTGGTGGTGGTGGTGGTGGTGGTGGTGGTGGTGGTGGTGGTGGGGGGGGGGGGGGGGGGGGGGGGGGGGGGGGCTTCTGCTGTTATCATAACCAGGTGACAGTTTGTAATGTAGACTTGAGGAGCAGTTACAATGAGGCCTCGCAGCCACTAGATGTTGCTGCAGCCTGAAGTCTGGTCTCTCTGGAGAATCACACATGACGGTTTTTCTCATTTTGCTTATAAAAAAAAAAGTTGACGTGTAGATTATCATCACTAATTAAACATCTCAACATTTAGTTTTTTGAAGAACTTGTCGAGAAGCGGCTGAGCGTCAAAAAAACGGCATCACTCCTGACATGGTAATTTCTGCAGACCTGTTAAAAAACTCCTTTAATTGGCCTCAGTTCCACGTTGGTGCACATGGGTTTTGGATTTCCTGAACACAATTTGCCCTATAATTTGAAAAAAAAAAGAAGCCAAAATCAAGATACTGTACTTTTCTTATCAGCAGCTCAGCCCGGAGCAGTCGAGCGGTGAAAAATTAATTAGAAAGACTCTTATTTGGGGAAGCTTAAAAATCCCTGAAACGTGTTCTGTCAGGCTTCATTGTCTCCGCCCCACTCCATCCCCTCAATGGCTCTGTGTTGATATTTGCAGTTTATGTCGTTGTGAAGTGCTTCCAGGAAAAAATACACCTTCTCCTCTGGATGAAACACCCTCTTTCTCTGGCATCCTTACTGCAAATCACCAGTTTCTGATTGACCCTGTGTCTCAGAGGTGGGCCACTGAATGATATTGTCCCTCTGTGTTGTCTCGCTGTCTCTGCTTCTGTGTACAGTAAACACGGTCAGTGACTCACGACTCCATCTCAAGCTTTGGGGTCACCACATACTAACTGGCTCTGTGTTTACCCTCTGACGCCTCCTGTATCCTCTTTGTTATCGCTTCCCCTGCTCGCTCTGTCCGTCAGCCTCTCTCTCCGGGTGTAAACCATGCATACACAGAGATTTGGAGGAAAACTCACAGCCACAGGGCATCGTCTGGTTCGTTGAATTCTGCAGGATGTGCTCCAAATGAATGATTTAACAGTAGGGAAAGAAGGAAGAGCACCATCCATTTCCCTGGAGTCCAATTTCAATCATTTAATGTCTCTTAAGATGTCTTACGAAGGCTCAATCGTGTTCTGTGTTTACTGTTGTGTTGATTTTCTTTGGCATGTGTGTGAGCTTGACGGTGTGTCTCAGAGGAACCACTGCAGATTCATTTGAATGACTTCCTAACCTGCAGCAGACACAATATTTATTGAATGTGTGACGCAGATTCTCACAGAGAAGTCGGATCATCTGCTGGTCGAGCTGCACAAACTCCTAAAGGGTCAGATTGTGTGCGTTTTCAAATCCTCCACCTTCACCAAACGCTTAAACCCAGTCCCTGTTGCATCGTTGTTTAAAACAGGATTTGTTGCTGTTGCTCAGAGGTTCTAAGGGGCAGTGGCTCCTGTAATCTGACACAGCCAGCGAACTAGTCTTTTAAATGCTGAATCGATGCGTAGCTAAATACGCTGGGTCCCGGGGTCTTGGTGCTGTGCCAGCCTGCGGATCAGAATCACTGCTTGTCTGATGATAAAAATAACTTGATGCTCAGTCGGTGTAGTAGCTGTGTTTTGTTTTATTTCAGCCTTGTAGGAAGTACTCCGATTTCTCACTTGCTTTGAAAGCTGACCTCCGCAGACTTGAAGATGCCGTCTGTCACTGAGAGGAGGTGTGTTTGTGTAGCGAGTATGTGTTTTGTTGTCTGTTAATGACAAAGTGGGATGATATTAATGGGGCTTTACTACGATAACGATGCAGCATCGTGGAGTAATTCATGTAGAAATTATTATGTTTTGGCTCCTGTTCATTGGCTTGTTGTCGAGCAGGATTATGCAAAAACTACTGAACTGATTTTTTCAAAAACTTGGTGGAAGGAATCCAGCAGATCCGGGAAATGTTTTCTTGTTATTTAACGTTGCAGTTATTTGGCATTTGATGGATGTATGTGCTGTATCCAGGTTTGAACTGGAGCAGTTCATCAAGTTATTATTCGATACCCAGTGGATTGATCAATGCGGATATGTTGGTTCATCAAGATTAATTGATAAACTGCAGGAGCGTTGGAACATTGGTTTAAATCCTGTTGCTCCAGTAGGAACATTTTACTGTATCTTAGATGTTTATGCTCTTAAACAAACAAGACACAGATTTTCTTCCATGTTTACCGCAGCAGCCGACTCCACAGAAACTTTCTCATTAACTTGTGTAATGAGTTGAGTGTATAGATGCCCCAGACCCCTCCATCCCGGGGGGGGGGGGGGGGGCTCCTTCTGTCCTAGCATCAGTCAGGGAGTCAGTGTGTCAGATGTTTTATTCAACACAGCTGGGTGTATTCCTGGCACCTGGCTGCTCCGTCAGAAAGGAAGGAGGACGGGCGTGAGTGCGTCGCGGATCGGCAGAACGGGGTCACGGTTGCTTCATGTTTCCAAACCGGTCGGACCACCGCGGCTAACATCAAACAGCCAGAACACCTGTTTCCAGACAGCGTTCCTCGTTTAGCCTGCGCTCAGATGAAAGCAGCAGAAAGTTTGAGACCAGAGGGAAATTGCACCAAGATCAAAGCGGCGGGCGTTGTTTAAATGGCTGAACAGAACGGTTTTTCAATTGATGAATGTCTTTGAAATAAACTTCAGCATCATAGAGGGATCCATTTTTTGTTTTTGATGTCGGGGACTCGCGGAGCTCATGTGCCATCAAAAGCAAATTATAGGCATGCTGCAAGATCATAATTAAGTGTTGTAACCAAAACTAAACACTGCGTTCATTGTGAATGTGTAAGGTTGCATTTCACTTGATGACAGGATATTATAATGACGGACTAGAAGCACACAGTGGATGGGCCCACGCAGCCGTAGTAAAGGTGGCAGCTGCCGACAGGTGCCAGTCAAAGATGGAGGGTGAGAGATGAGGATCCAGCTCAGGCTTCATTTCTAAACTGCTGTTTTTGGGGGATTTATCTGGACAGAAACCCAAACAATCCTCGGGCCACAGAAGCCTCCACAGCGTAAATCTCAATTAATATAGTCATGATATAATTGATGGTCTTTTTTACAATGGTCTTTGGATTATGTGAAGTATTGTAAGAAGAAATCCAGATCCAGCCTCTGTCATGTGGGACCGGTCTCAGAGCACCATGTCCCAATGCGGAATACTAAAGCCAGAGAAATGTCAAAATTTCCATGTTGTCACAGAGAGAGAGAGAGAGAGAGAGAGAGAGAGAGAGAGAGAGAGAGAGAGAGAGAGAGAGACTGGCTGAATTTCAGGGGCATGTGTTTGAAGTGTGCCCCCCCCCCCCCCCCCAGAGAAAGATGGCCCTCACACTGTCTTTCATTTCCTTTTTTGTCCACTTTGTGAAGATATCAGCAGAGTGGAGAAGACCCAGTGAATCAGAGACGATACACTGAGTGTACATATTTGATTTCTGGATATCTCCTGCCTGCACTCATTACAACAACAAAATGAAAGGAGTGCTTAATTCTCCATTGCATCGTCCCAGATGCAAATCAAATGGAAAAACAAACATACAGAATTTAGTGTATTTGCGTTTTCACATTATCAGTATTCACATGCGTCCTCACGCTCTCGGAGGGTATTTAGAAAAGCAGTTCTAGTAGATTAATGTCACCTGCTCTCCCCACAAAGGATGAATTACATGTTTCAATAAAATGTCCCCCTGCTGCTTGAAAATTAATTCAATTTCCAGAACAAATGCAGTGAAGAGACCAAAGCGAGAGCTCGTCAGCTCAAATGGACTTTGTTTCTCAAGATGAATTGTGGTGCCAATAAAAGTCCTAAAATCCAGGAGAAGGTCCTGAAAAACAAAGGAGCAGGAGCTTTGTCTCAACTGACGACGAGTTCTTTGGAGAACATCAGAGGATTTGAAAATTGAGCAAAGACAACACGCCTTGAAAAAGCCATCGCATGAGGCAAACGCTCTGCAAATGTCCCCGCCTTCCTCTAATTCACCATAAAATGATTTTCCTCCCTCCCTTTAAAGAGTCTCCACTGAGGTTGGCAGCCAAGGTTCCGCAAATATTCATTAGGCATAAATACAAAATCACAGCGATTCCCTGGCATCAGCCACCTATTGGCCTCTCAATTTGAATGCATGGCATATCCGTAATTCATTCACTTACAATAATGGGATTGCACCACTGTTGTAGTGGCAACCTTCAATAACTGCAACCGAAATAATGGACTGGTTCCCTTTCATCCTCGGCATGCCCTGCATGCATTAGTGGTAATGATTTCTCCTTCATTAAAGTGTGAGGATACTGTATGCAGGCTGTGTAGTTTCCACTTCACCTTCATTAAGTCCCTCTTTAACCAACCGGAGACCTTCTTTGTTGCGTTTCTTTTGGCCATTAGAAAGGATGTGTTGTGTGAGATGCATCCGAATAGAGATGAGGATGCAAGGTTGTGTATTCGAGTTGGGGCTTTGGAAACAGATTGTCTTATTTTACCCAGGGTTTGGTTTAGGATTACATTCTAGGTTATTGAGTCTCATATAACATAACAAACATTTTTCTATAATATTGGTTATTAAAGTTGTTAGCACCTGGAAAAAAAGTGAATCTACAAGTTTAATTCCTCGGCAATGCTAAGGATTTGTGCCGATGATTATTTGTGACTCCCCAAATTCTTCGTGCATTATGATGGTGTCGTATGTCAATGGTCTGTATTCATATGGAGCTTTTCTGCTCTCCCTGACCACTGGAAGTAGTTGTACAGTTTATCAGCCGATTCATTAAACATCGTTTAACCTCTCTCGTGGGATTCTCTGCAAAATGTGGAGAAAATGTACAGTAGGTATCAGACAAAAACACACAGATTTGGCAGGTTTGTTGACAAACTCAGTGAAGTGCGACAGCAGCTCAGGAGGGAGCGACTGATTTTTGTCATGTCTCTCTGCACTTCCTCCTCCCGACTAGAGGAGGAAGTGTGGGACCGGTGTCTGAGCACAAAGGTGCCGCTCACAACAAAGTGTAGTGACACAAAAAACCACACAATGCTCCGTGAAAAATGGAGCCATGACTTAAAAAATCATAAACATAAAAATCAATCATGCATATGATCATCTAACAAAAAAAAAGAAAATTCAATAAATGTCTAATAATATGATTAAATATCAGCATTTTAATGGGGCCAGTAACGACTGTATAGACTGGGGATACATTTGATTTGTTGGCTTGTCAGCACCAGTACGCCTCACTTGTCAGAGAAATGGAGGTGCTGCCAAAAGGGGCGAAGGGAAGGAACGGAAGATAAGAGCGTTCATGAGCAGCCAATGATGAATTACATGGCGCAGGGTTTGATTAGCTTTTTATCTGCTCACGGGACTCTCGGGGATGAGCCGAGATTGATGGGCTGCGGAGAGTTGACATGGTGTTGTTTATTTGGCCGGTACTGGCTGGAGTGCCGGTG
Organism: Hippoglossus hippoglossus; assembly: GCF_009819705.1. Classification (NCBI taxonomy): domain Eukaryota; kingdom Metazoa; phylum Chordata; class Actinopteri; order Pleuronectiformes; family Pleuronectidae; genus Hippoglossus; species Hippoglossus hippoglossus. Next base: position 15,098,729 of record NC_047173.1, read on the forward strand.
TGCCACAAGATAGATGAGCAGCAAAGGCCGTTCAACACGCGTCCACAACACTCTTTCTCATTTGTCCTGTGGATTAGGACTTATTTGAAGGACTGCACCACAAAACGCCCCAAATCTCTCTCCATACCTCTTTAATCTGTGAATGCCACGTTTTACTCCATAACTGTGACCTGCAGGGGGCATGGGAGCGTCTTTGTGATGTACACTGGTGATGTAATAATCCCCAAATCGATACCTGGGAACAATATCGATCGTCTGCATTTAGCCGCGCCATGTTCAAGTATTATCTTTACTGCCATGGGAGGAAGCACTCAAACTATGCCATAGATTTCCTTTAAGGTTCAAGGTCACCTTGAGGAATACTGTCTCGATAAGAACAGAAAAAAATCCAGCAAATGTGTAATGAGATGACGACTAATAACAGGTTAGAGTCACACACAGTCTATTCTGTAGGGAGAACATACATCCTGCAACACCTTAAGGTTTTTTACAGAGTGCCAGAAATACCTCAAAGATAATCACACATGAATAACAAGCTTAGGAGGAGATCTTTGGCTAAGACGTCCCTTTGGAATTTTAAAACTCAATGTTGATTAATAATGAATAAATCTCATATTATTCTGATAGAAGTTCTGAACTCTCTGAAATCTCAATCCTTGGCACGACAAGAAAGAATGCAAATTATTTTCACCAAAAGTACATTAATGACATCTAATCAGTATATTAGAACATATTCAAACATGTCATCAACATATAAGTAGAGTTTCCCTGATTAAATTAAGAGTGGTTGTAAAAAATGTATTAAACATGGGAAGATTTACACACATTTGCATTTTTAAGAAGGGATAATAAGTATTTCATTTGGAAGCGTTTTACTGAACCCAACTGGAAAGCCCTTTATGTGAGAGTTCAACTCCCTCTATTTTCAAAAGAGAGAGAGAAATTATCATACAGAATATGTTTTTTTCATTTGTATGTTTGTCAGCAGGGAGGAAGTGAGATGTTTGCTGGTACTCCTGCTGTTGGTGATGCCCAAATATTTGTACATTTGTCAGCCTCCGACTTTAAAGAGCTAAATTCACAAAGAAGAACGGCGCGAGGTTCCAGGGTTTTCTAATTTACCAATATGGCAGCGGCACATTCCACTCTGTGTGCATGTGTAGTCTGTCAACATCCATTTCCTTCACTTAAAGCTAATACCCTGTATTGAGCAACAAGCAGGCATCTTCCAAACAGAAGCCAGAGCCAAATAACCACGCCTAATACAGCCCAGTATTTCCAAAATGGGAAACGGTGCATCCAGAGTGTCGGACTAATCGGCCTTGATGAAAGTCAGCGTGCAGACCTCGTCTCTCCTCATAGATTCATGGGACATGAAACCAAAGGGCTCATATGCTGCTAAAGTGGATATGGATTGATACTATTTACGAGGCCTAAAGCCACAGACACACATCAAGCTACCGATATAAAGACGTTTTAAATCCAGTTTGCAGTAGATTTGTATGGATCTGGATACATCTTGCAAGACCTGAATCTGTTAATGTGCAATCTGTTTAAAAAAACAGTGAAGTATTTGTGACTAACAGTCTGACACCTGATGAGGAGAACATCATTATCATTTCCATGACATCCTCATCTTGAGAGGCATGTGTTTACTTCAGCTACGTTGGTAGAAACAGCAGTGTCCTCCCCAGGGTCCGGCCTGTGGGTGTACTCAAACTTTCCTACGCGTTTCCTTAGCAGTTTCTTAAACAAGGGGTGGGTGAGGAAGCAGATTTTTTGTATTAAAATGTCTTCTTTTTCATCAGGTTGAAAGCTCCCCAAAGAAAGATGGTTATGCTTTGACATTCGCCTGAAATTGCATTGAAATGCTGCCGCTCAATTTTTCAGTACCAAGCTAATTTGTCTAAATGTGCCCAAAATCTACTGAGAAAAAGCTGTGCAGTCTCTTAACTCATCTCAACATTTTAGCAGGAGAGATGAAAACAAGATTCTTCTGCTTTCCAAGTCTGTTTGATGAGCGTTCCAATGTTCTTAATGAGCACCAGAGAGAGTCGTGTTCCCATTCATGAGGCCCACTTTCATTTTCCTCAGGTACCTTCTAAGACGGGATACCAGGAAAAACGAGCCCACCCTCAAGTGGTTGGAGTTTCACATCGAAAAACCTGCTTTTATGGTTTGTTTATTGTGATATATCTGAACCCGTTGACACATGATATAATAACACACTCTAATATTCATCAGGTAGCATGCTGTTGACAAACTCTTGCTATTAATAATTGAAAAGGCCACAGGATTCAATGCAAACTCATCTAGTTTGTGGTGTTGTCACCGTAATGTCCTGTTTTTCTTGGTTATATGAAAACACCACAGAGAAAAAAACGTGCTTGTCATGGTAAATGTAATCTTCGTGCCCTTGACCAGATTTCTAAGGTTGAAGGAATATTTTCCCGAGGAATATATAAATTCATCTGTCCAAGGAGGCTGTCCGATACTCTCCCCGTACGATGAGTGGTAAAGTTCCTGGTAAGTCTCCTGATGGCCGCCCAGACCTGTCAGCAGCCAGAACCCTGACAGTCTTCCCTGACACCCAGTCGCCCCCCTGGGGGTTGGTGGAGGTCTGGCGAAAGAAGGCGCAGAGATGCCAAAGATCTGAGGCGCTTCTACGTCACCACAGGCAGGAGCTTCCTCCCCCCCCCCCCGCCCCTCCTCTGGCTCCAAAACGAGCAGTAAAAGGTCAAAGCATCTTCTGCCGCTTGCCGAGTTATCTGCCCTTTCTGTTCATCAAGATCCCCCGTTGACCTCCATTCAGATTCCCTCCCTCGCCGTTGAACCCTGCGGCGCTCCTGAAAAACGTGATTCAAACTACATATATGTTCTTTTTAAAGAACTATGGAAAAACTAGAAAATAGACGAATTACCTCTGATGCAGTGCTCCACTATTATACTATTGTGTCGCCTTTTACATTTTTTTAATTAGCCCTCCCTCCTCCACTCTTTGTATTTTCCAGGAATACGATACTGTAGTTTTACAGGAACCTCAACAATGAATGCATATTACGATTTTTATCCAAAGCCCTGCAAGGCTGTGACATTGATGTTATTAGAAACCTGTGGGCTTTTAGAATCTTTTATATAGTTTTTAGTTACTACAGAAATAGGAACACTTGTTCAGTTCAGTTTCCATAGTGATTTTTCCATTTCAAAATCATCAGATTTAGAGAAAACATGGCCTTCGCTGCACAAGCATGAAGCATTTGACGCAATCAGCCTTTTACAGCACTGAGATGAATCCTGTTCTTTACTTTCCTTCACTGAATGTGCACAGGATGAGTTGGAGAAAGATCCTGAAGCTTTGAACAACAGACATTGTGCTATAGACATATTGAAAATGGCATATTCTGGTACATTCTGTAATTGCTGTTATAAGGTTCCAATCCTCCTGATAAGAAAACAGCATGAGATGGCTGTGATAGATGGTGCAGACTGGACATATCATCCAATTAGTCGGATGTTTCCCTGTGTTCACGTTAATAATGAAATTATTCAGTTTCAATGTTGAAGACTGGACTTTGTGTATCAATTAATTTGTAAATAATTATCCTTTTTGGCCCCGGTCAATCCTAATCCTATCTAGGAGGATATTATCTGGAGCCCCTCCAGGCACCAGCGTGTGTTGAATGTTGACCAAGAGACTGTAGCCCCACCTGCTGTACAGGAGCATATACTGGCTTATTGTTTTTAAAGGTGCATTATTCTGCTTCTGTTGCTCTGTAATCACGGATGCAACTGGCACACGGCGAGTTATTTATACTATGGAGTGTGTTGCCCAACTGCCACGGATCTTCTGATTGGTGCAACTGCTTTTTCTAGGTCAGACAGTGGATCACATGCATCCACACACGCAGTCAAATATTCCCTTTCTCTGTCACACACGCAGCCAAATGCTTCCACCGGGGAAGGTGATGAGCATTAGTCGCCTGGTTGCTCCTCTTCCTTCTAAATATAAACATGACTCACAGTGATGGCACTTGCACTGACTCAAGATGGCGGCATACCTTTAGTGGGTCTTCACCAATTGTGACAGGTCCCCTTGCTCCCGTCATCGGAACAGCTTTCTGTCAGTCACTTACCGATTTGACTGCACCCAAGCTGTACAGTGTTTTAGCGCCTGTCAATTAAGGACTGATAGTTGCTATTTCCCTGGGAATAATCTATAGGTAATAAACGTGGCAGTGGCAGCTGTTGTGTGACGCTCAGCGGCTCCCAGGGGGGGTGATCAGGTGGGTGCTCATCTGGCGGCTGCAGAGGAAGGATCAGACTTGGCTTTGCCCCATTGCCTCTCTCACACTCTTTCTCTTGCTCTTTCCCGTGTGTGTCCTGAACTCACCTCAGACAGGAGTTGGTGTCAAGGTGGCTATTAAAAAATCTATTGTTCAGTCCTGGAAGCCTGTATTTTATTTTACATTAGTATTATACAATTATTTCTTAGAGCAGTTTATGTTTACACAAAGTACACTGCCTCCCTTTTCCCTTACCCTGTGAAAATGTATTATTTTAGCATAATTTCTCTGATGGAAATGATTGGAATTGATGCAGTATTTTTCTGGTGTGACTGGATGTGTGAACGCAAGCTTCGTTTAAGTCAAAACTGTTGGCCCCGACTGCCGGTGTTGTCACCGCAATCAATCTCATTAACTCCACCTACTCATTAGTCATTGTTTCAACCTTGGATGGTTTTTATATTTTCAGTCGTTTCATCGCCGCCATCCATCCCCCCCAACAAAACAAAATACAAGAAGGATGGATTCGATAAGTTTTATTTTCTTTCCCATGATGCAAATGAAATGCTCTTGGTTGCCCCACGACCTCATGGTTTGAAGTCTGGTTGTTTCCTGACACTGAAATCCAGCTGCCTGAAGGAACAAAACCTTTTAAGTGCCGTCTGTCACTTTACATTTCCAGCCTAATACTAACATCGCAGGTTGCAGAGCAAAAAAAGGGACACGAGGGAACATTAGTTGCTATAAAGCAGACGAACCCTCAGGCTACAATTCGCTTCACATCTTGACAATCCTGGAAGAGTTTTGTTCAATAAAATCTCTTGCGTCATGTTTTAGTCGAATCTGAACACCACGTTCAATCTTTCTGAATTTCAGGACCATATATAAATGTTCAGGTCTGATGACTCAGCCCTGTCTTGCCTAGTTGAACAAAAATAATATAACACAAAGATGACTTAAAGCCGTCAGTATGTTCTTAGACCAGGTTGTCTCTGGTGTTGTTTGTGAGGTGCTCGGTCGTGAAGGAGCTTTTCAAGGCTCATTTGGTGCTTTGTGAGACTTGCTCTTATTTCTTTACATCCAATCAATTGGCTTGGGTCAAACTGTTGAAATGGTCCGTGTCTCGATCCATTCGATGAGCAGGGACTGTACAGCAGAATGTGGGAAACAGATTGTGAAATATGTGGTGTTTTCAAGAACCACTGTGAGCTCATCTGCCAGAGCGACTGGCAGATGGGATTGTAAAATACAATACAGCAAAAGCACTTTCTGCCTTTTGTTATTGAGCAGCACATGGAACACATAGAGCAAATATAGCAAATGTACAATCCTCCAATTCTATAACTATAATTATTGGAGACTTAAACATGTAGAGGAGCAGTGGCTATTGCTTTTTCTGTCTTATTTCACTGATTACTGTTTATACGTTTTGTAAAAACTTGTGGAGGCTCTGTCAGAAGTATCTTGGCCTAAAAAGGGCACAAGACCACAGTATTCCATTGCATATCCATCAATCTGACAGTCATGGGCTGGTGGACTGTTCAGCTGCTTGTGCTCTGAGATCTGTGGTGTCCCACAAGCTTCCACAGGACAAACTGATGAATATGAATTTTCTTTCGGGTACATACCGCTCCATCACAGCTTCAGCCCCCCTCCTCACATCTCCTCCCTCCACCTTCTCACTGGTGTAGCGGTGCAATCTTCACATGCAAATATCCCGGGAGGTGGGTGGGCAGCTGATGCAGCCAACTTGGTAACATAAAATTACATTTGCATGTGATTTGAGGAGGGAACAGGGGCTCGGCTGGAGCTGCTTTGCAGGAATAACAAGTCAGAAATGGGGCTTTGATTCCACTCCGCTCCCAAGTCTTTAAAATACTTAATGTTTGTCCTCAGGAGGATTTGACTTTTAAACATGGTCATTTCGGAGGCTGCAGCTTGTGGAGCTTCTGAACTTTGCTGCTTTCAGAGGTGTTTCTGATATTTACTGCACCCTCTTGAGAGTTTATTGGGGGACTGTTATATCGGACTGCATTTGTTAAAAAGTTATTTTGAATGCAACGTGACGAAGATGGATTTTTGGGGGCAGATATCAAGTAACTTTGCAAAACCAATGTTTATTCTATAAAAGAAAAGCTCTCGTATCTCCAAGCAAACTCTGAATCTCATTCCAAAAGGCTCATAAATATTCACTTGCTGATGTTATCTATAGATTTATTTTTATTAAATCTATGTCAATCACAACTTAAAAGTCAAAAACTGTCACTGAACAAAAGAGAATTTATTTGAAGGGGATTCTTACTCTGGTTTGTCTGCGCCGACATCAGGAAAACTCCCTGTGCGCATTTTGTACAGTCGGTGTAAATGCTACCTAACTTATTAATATTTGCTTAATTGGGAATTCATGCAATTCCCGTCACATACATGTACACACATGCCACAGCGAGGAGCAGCAATTGTGACCTGCTCAGTCGGGCTGCGATGACGCAGGCCTCCTTATGTAACGCACATCTCTGCTGGAACTGGAGCAGAAGAACCACACGAGCCAATCACAGCGCTCCCTCCGCCCACTCCCGGCAGAGCTCATCACCTTTTCAAAATGAGATTGTCCATAAACATATGCAGAAAGCATAATCAGATAAGTCAACTTCCAAAGCACCGGCTTGTTTTTGCATCTTCATTAGGCACTAATTTGTAATCTATATATGATTCTCCTGGAGAGGGGTCTATTGTAGAAGTGTTAATTGCTTTTCTATAAAATGTTTAAATGCAAATGGACCGAGATGAGTTCTGAAGTTGAGGGCTGACACTGCGGTGACAGTGAAAGCCTTTTGTTTACCACGCATTGATAATGAATGGAGAATGGAGCTGGGAAATTACACTTCTCATTCTGGCTTTTTTCCTATGGACATTAAGTTCCAATTAAATAGGGAAATTGAGCATCCTGAAATTAAAGGGTTGACTGACATTGATTATATGCATGATATAATACCAAAGCTGAACCAATGCAATATCCAACTTCCAAATTAGCCTCCGAATATACAAGACGTGATAATCAAAATTAAACAGTTTTGCATACTAATCCTCCGTCAATGACTTCTGCATGTATATCTGTTCTCAGGGAGTTTATCTCGGCTAAATCAACTGCAAGCTGCGGGTTCATTTCTATCACATGTCTAAACACAGCGTTACAGTGTTATCTAAAGCAGAGTGGACCGTGTTGCAGTGACTCTGCTCGTTATCAAGGTCAAGGTTACCTTTCTAATGGATTTATTATATAAAAGGCCAAATTTAAAAGGGGGAGACCAAGGCTAGAATTATGAAGCAGCTGCTGTTTTAAACAGTTCCAACCAGGAACAGCAGCTTTAAGTGCATCATGGCCAAACAAGAGAAAACAACCAGAATAGAGTGGTTTAGTCCAAACACCTGCTCAGAACATTATATGTTACATATTGAAGAAATACGTTGTGGATCTGCCGACACATGAAGGTCAAATTCTCATTGACTGCTGAAACCTTTTCGTGGGTTTCATGATGTTAAAACAATTTCTTCTCCGAGTCCAACACTCTTTAGTGTAATGTGTTTGAGCGATTCGGGTTTAAAGAGAAAATGAAAGCGCTGATTTAACTTTGTCCTCGGGCTTCAGCGTCTGGGCCGCTGGTGAGTCTGGATAATAAGTGCCGCCATAACGATTCTGTTCACCGTTGAAAAGGAAGCTGATTAGAATGTCGACGGAGCCTGCACTTAACCACGCTGAATACTCATTACCTCATTCCACCTGGTGTGATTAACCGTAAATCCTCTCTTTATGATGAAGTTATGGGAAACACTTGCATTCAAGGAGGCGCTGTGATCAAATGAACATGTAATGTGCTTTAAATAACAAAAGATTATTCGCAAAGTGCCTCGTCAAGGCTGCAGGTTAAAGAAGTTTAGTTAATTTCCCCTGCTTCCTCGGTAACCGTTACTGGAGGCAGCAGTTTGATGTTTATCTACATCTCCGTCCATCTGTGCAATTCTTGTGAATGTTATGTCTCAGGAACACCTTTATGGACTTTCTTCAAAATCTGCACTAAGGATGAACTCATTTGAATTTGGTGCTCAAGGGTCAAAGGGTCAAATGTCCAATAAGATAAAAGGATAATTTGTTCCAAAGGTCAGAGGTCAACCTAATGGATGTCACTTGCATGTTGCATCATAATATTCTGCTAAACCACTTTCCTGACCCTTATTCAACACAATGAGTTCTATGAAAATCAGTCATATTATATGATTGCAGTGAAATTATTGACTGCAATCATATCAATCATATACAATCAAACCTGGAAGCCACTACACCCAAAAAGGCCTCTTATTACTACATACAGTATATTATACACATGAGTCCGGAAAAGTATGGATTCAAAGTGAAACCTGAATTGTCGGAGGCGTACCACCGCTGCAAAGGGGTAATTCTAGGCTTTTGCTTATTTGAATCTGCTCAAATGATGATGGAGGAGCTCGGCTAATGCAACCCACACTTCTCTCTCCACAGAGCCTCTCTGCCTCATCTGCAGCCCTCTGCTCTGTTAATTATGGATAATGGACCTGAGCTGGGGAGCTCGAGTCCATCTCTGCCAGAGCAACAACAACTGATTAGCAGAGCGAGCCGTGTCACAGAGAGACAATGACGCTTTGGTCGCCTTAGTTCTTGCGTCATTACTCCGGTGGATCAGATAGCACCTCTGAACTTACGTGAGAGTTTTCCCAGTCAGGCTGAGCTCTGATCTAACCTGTATCCATGACTGTGGGTGCTGATCAATCCGTCTCAGTCAGGCCGTGGCTCGCAACTTCACACAATTGGCCCTTTCATACATCAAAACGTATTCATAGAGACTACGCCAACTTTGATTGCCCGCCATTAACCTATAACTGCTGCTGCTGCCCACGGCCTCATTATTTCAATTCTCTGTTCCTTTCAAAAGAAAAGTTTCAAGAAGAGGAAGATGTTTGACAAATAATGGTCGGACCTGTCAGGAACCTTGGTCTTTTCTTTTTCAGTTTGATGTGCAGGACACTTTGCTCTGACTTCTTAATGAAACAAAAGGTCATTACAGGTTCATACTGAATATGCCATTGTGACAAGCCAGCCAGGTCTTTCCTTCACCCTGCTGCCTTAATGCTATTCTAAAACGTAGGTGTGAATAGGCCTTTCACTTGAACTCACTGACAAGTGTCACGATTAGATTAGATTAGATCCTGGTGAAAACTGGATTAATTAAATGCTATGTAGCCACTTGGTAGTTTCTAAGTTTTTTAAAATGTACTTTTTGAGACAGGTGCTGGTGCACAATCCAAATGGCAGTTATCGTTTCTCCCCATTTTGAAGAGCTGAACCCAATTATCCCATAACTTCTTTATGAAATCTGTATTTCTTTGGGTGAATATCGGTAAAAACAAAACACAACAAGCTTTTGCAACATGCTGCCCATTACAGTCCCTCTAATGCTTATCGGCAATGCTGGGGTTTTTCTTAACATTATGGTAAATAGCCTGTGCTCGTGCTCAGGAACAAACCTCCACTGAGCTTTACTGTGTTGTCTACAGCGGGACTAATTCAATTCTTACGTCCTCTGCTGCCAGCTGCATGCCCCAGTCAAACCAGGCTCTCATCAAACAAACCTGATTAGAACAGTCTAATCTATGCGGCTGCAAGATGATGCAGTTTGTGTGTGTACTTGTGTGTTTGTGTCCTGATATCATGACGTAACCGTTTAGATGCTGGACAGTGGGACAAAAACAAGCATGTCGGGAATAATAATAGAAGAGGAATAATAATATTGACCAATAACTGTGTATTTAAAAAATATTGGCTTGAAAACTTGAATCAAAGTCCCTCCTGTACAACTGACCTTCACAGTGTCTGGTTCTCATGTTTCCAGTAAATGGCTTCTGAATAATACTCAAATCAACTGGCTTTAAGGTAATGATCGAAAACGTCCACTTGGCCGTTCTTCAAAATTCAAATTGCCTCGTTGTGTCCGTGTGTTCAAGGACATGCATCTACTTAACGCGGAGGAGAGAGGAGGACAAATAAACGTTGGGTCCGGACACAATGAGGCTTCATCATCTGCTGTGGAAACCAAATTTCACGGGAGCTCATTAGACGAGAAACATCTTAAAGATTCCCACAGAAAGAAACGGCCGTTAGGATGAGCGGAAAATCGTATTTTCTCTTAACTAGAGAAAAATACAGAGCGGGAACAGGATGTGTTATCTACATGTGTGTGATCAGATGTAATGTATGCACAGTAACAAGGGCAAAAACATACCTTTTCAAGATGAAAAGCATCAATGTGAGGGAGTAGTGTGTTTGAACGAGGTCCTGTTTGTGTGTGTGTATTTAATTCGAGTGCTGGTTGGGGATTTGTGCTTATAGGGTCACATTTGCCCATTTTAAACACACAAATATGTGGATTTTCTCCAATAACCCTCCCTCATTTTGATCCATTTCTGCATTTCCATCATTCACATTTTTTTTGGGAGTAGTTTCAAAAGGCTGTGATAGAGTAAAACACCAGCAGCTGTTATTTAAATGCAAAAACACGAGTTGATTGAAAATTAAATCAAAACGAAAGCAAACAATTTCCATAGTATTTTGAAAACCTGATATCGGTGTGAAGGTCGAGGTCACATGCTCCACCAATCACAAGTCGGTCTGAACTGTCAATCATGACGTTTCACTCAAGGCTGAAAAATAAATAAAACATATATTTCCTCTTCGTAGTCGATAAAACACACAAATCAAAACAAACACAGAAGACATACTGTACATACTGACTAATCACTGTGAGACTGTAATTGATGGAATGTGCTGAACATCGTGATGCAAACGGTCATTTGGCCTCACAGAACGTCTTCCGGTTCACCAGAGCAGTGTGTCGGGTGCTGGCGTCCATTCCCATACTGTCCCTAAAGAGATTTAATTGCCTCGGAGCAGACGTCAAACTTTAAGTTTGTACATCCCGTCTCCCCCCCGACTCTATCAGTGGAGCACACTAATGAGTGTTGCCTAGCAACCCTTAAAACAGGGCTGGTAAAGTCAGCGTTGGCAAAAAGACTCTTGCTCAGCGAGATCTTTTTCATTTCTTGTCAGCTCGCTATTCATGTGCCATCTGCAGGCAGTAACAATGCCCGTTTTCACATTAACATCAGAAAGGTTGTCCTGCTCTGCCAACACATAATTACATTGCATTCTTAATTAGCCACCATCTTGAAGCCCTAACGCTTTGATGCAATAATGTGGATGTCACACTAGCTGGTAATTTATATATATATATTTCACATTTCACCCTCCCTGCCAAAATAATAATCTGACGATGTTCAAAGTCCTGCATGATTAAAAGTTAGTATTTGTTTGCCCTGACTGGACATCTGGAATCTCACCTGGAGATAGATAAGATAGCTGGTTGTATAAGTTTGTAAATGAATGGTTTAACGTGGACCTAGTCATAGAGCTGCTATCACTCAAATGATAGTGTGTGAAACCCCAGTCCCATCACCACACATTCAGATATGAAGAAAACCCTCCTATCATGGCCTGATGATTTCCGCAGAGATCTGTCGAAGCAAATGAGCCAAATGAGACTCAAATTAGCATCAATGGCAACTGCTCTGTGTTCGCTTTGCACCTGCGGAAGCGAAATAATGCAATTTGATTGCATGATTATCCCGAGTGCAGACTCTTGAGTGCTGTCATTCAGTTTGATTATGTTACATGAGAGGATTGAGCCCTGATCAGCCCTCGGCAGAGACAAGGGACAGTTCAAAGAGTGTCTCATCCACTCTCCACGTTGGCTCATATTCTGTAACCCTGCAGCATAAAATAGCTCAGCAGCAGCAGCCGCGTTTATCTCAGAAGATCCAGGAGTGTGTCACCTGAGCAAAGACAGATAGTCTCTCATGCGTTATAGATCTAAGTTTAATCTTCAGAGCGATTTACCTTAAAGAGCTGAGCTAGTGTGGCGGAGACTTGGGATGCTCCATTTCAAATTAAAGAGTGTTTGATCGATGTTCGGCTCAAAGTGGGTCATCCTGACCAGGGAGGGGACTTCTGAGCCTGGCAGTATGCCGCACACGGTCATGGTTGTCTCTTCCAATAAACAATGTGAGGCTTCAAGTTATGCAAAGTCTGCTTACCTTTCAACCCCCACATTAGGAGGGAGTTGTGTGTCTCAGGTGCTTAGCCACACAATAACGGAGGCACGGATAATGCTTGTGACGTTGTCTCTTCTTTTGTCTTCTTCACTGAGCAGAAAACCCTGTGACGGAAGTTTCAGGAACTTTGGAAATGCGAAAAAGGGCAAAGGCTGTATCATTCAAGGGCAAAGCGCGAGAGAGAGAGACGGGGCTTGCCAATGCCGTGTCATCATCATGCAGGGAGACCATCTGAATGTTATTATGCTGTCTGATTTGAGTGCCAGCTTCAAGGACGTTCTACCCTCCCCAGACGCTTACTGAAGTTCTTTTGTAGCTCTAAACCAGACCCAAAGCAGCATTTCATTAAACATTTCACTTTGTTTATTCAATCCTTAATACATAGTACCTCATTTAGTTAATGCTGAGTGCTCACATTTGCTCCATTCAGCTGAGTTGTAGTAATGTTCATGATGCGGCTGTCTGCAGTTCCAAGGTAATCGCGATTGGCCGGCTCCGTCGGAGGAAAACATCTATGTGCATCTTCATGTTTTCTGCACAAGTCTGGCTCCTTGTGACCAGTTAAAAAGCCTCTAAAAGAAGACAGACCCCATTTGAATTAGGGCGCAGACGATTTAGTGGTTGGGCAGTTTGAGCCTTTCACAAACATTTGTTGTCAGCATTTTTTGTTTGCTGATATTTTAAACTTTTCTTTGCCAAAAGGGCTCGACAATGTAGGAACCATTTCCAATTACTTTCCCGTTTACATACATCTGCGGATACATTGTCAGAATAACAAGACTGGAACTTTGGAAATGTGCTAAATTGGGCATGTTGCTGAAAGTTGTTAAAGGACCACAATTTGCCAATCAACACAACTATTATGTAATTGTATCGTATTTGCATTCTGCGTAGTGTCAGACAGTTTCAGGCATTTATCTGTTTGCACATTTGGCATTTTACTCAGGAGTTTGAAGGGTTAGCTCCTTGTAAAGTCTGGTTCAACTGATTTGGGTGTTTTTGTTCAAACTAGATCCTTTTGGTAATGTGGTAATGTTTTTATTTTTTTAAATCTTACTAAAGATGTCTGATGTCGGATACTTTTCGCGATATTTTATTATATATTTATATTATCATATTAAAACTCGGCCGACCGACCCCTGGTGTAACTTGAGTGAGTGAGATAGTGGTGTACAATCACTGTAGCTGCCATGGTTAGTGGAGTAAACACATGTTAATCTCAGTTTGCTATGGAAACCTGTCTTCATACTGACAAGTCTGTTTCATCAGCTTCTGTCTTTTTTCTGTTCAGTCGAACCAAAGCCGACACTGGAGACGCCTGTTTCATATAATCCTGTCATTTTTTCATTTGTATTCAATTTGATTTTTGATTGTTGCTTTTGCCCATTCAGTTAAGTAAATGGGCAAAAATGCAATTTATTGTTAAATGTCATGCAATTTAGTCCGATGACAGAGACATCTCAGGCAGCACAATTAGCAGTCGCGGCGCACCGGGCTGTTCCCCTCTCCGGCATCTGTAGCAGTGTGATTATCAAATGTTTTGATGTCAAGAGAGAGAAACGTTGAGTGACAGGCCGGAGCCAGGCTGGAGTACCAGATCATACAGTAACTGACAGCAGAGACCCATCTTTTCTCCTTCGCACGGAAAGAAAAAAACAAAGCAGACAAAACATTTAATTATTCCTCCGGCTCCAACAGACAGAGGCAGAGCAGAATTGATGTAGGGAAATTAGGTTGGCTGGGCCATTCTCATACGGTTTCACTGGTAATACTCCAAGGAGATGGAGCTTGAACACATATCATAGTGACAGAGAGTTGTTTATCATGGAAATCCATAGAAAGTGCAAAGTTTATTCAGGAAATCAGCATCAGAAGCACAAATGCAGAAGGGGACCCACTCAGAGTTTCTAAGATTCTCTAGTTTCTTTATGTGTTTGCAGTAGAAAATATAACACCAGTTTTCGCTCCTAAATCCATAAATGCTTCGTTGGGAGCTTGTCTCATTAGTCATTGCCCCTTGTGTTTCTGTTCATAAGCACCAGGGGACTTTCTGGGTCTGCTGATTTTAGATCATAACTCTCATGTAGCCTGCGAGGGACTCAAACCGCTCATCCCTCGGTGCTGATTGGTTCTCTATCAGCCGAAGCTGATTTAAAATACCTGTTTTTGTTTGATGCCAGTTCTGAGGTTCTGGCCTGGACATGAGCGAACGGGCATCAAACCCAACCTGCCTGCTTTTGGCAGATTGTGGCTTGGAGACAAAAAACAAAAAAACACATGCCTGACCTTGATGGAGCCTGGCTTATTTATAATTGTGAAGTTTTCGGCGGCCCATCTGTTTTTGTTCGAGGAAAGAGCGACACTTTGGATAAATCTCTCCGAATTTTAAGTTTTGTAATGCTTGATAAATCAGATGATGCCTTTATTAAGTTGTCCAGTCCAAGGATGAGCTTTTTAGAAACATGACTCAGCTAGGCTCTATGAAAAAAAAACAAGAAGTTAAGAGTCTCACTCCTAAAAATTATGGCTCCTCTCTTATTTGATGAACTGCACTTTGTGTCATTTGCAAAGAGGTTTGCCTTAATGCACTCCTTGACTTTCCAGCTCACAGTCTAGGATGTGGAATGAAATATGCAGGACTGACTCATTACATGCATCTCAAGAGAAGTGGTACTAGCTTTGAATTTCTCTATTCAAAACTGATAAAGAAAAGGGGGAACACGCTTCACAGCCTTAAACTGTGTAGATCTTTCAACTGACCTGGCTCAATTATACTCATAAAGGCAAAGGCTAGTTCCTGTAATCTCTTGTTTTTTAACGCTTCTATCCCACGACAACCACATCACCAGGAACGACAACAAAAGCTTGTCTGCATATTTACTTCTTCAGGAGCAGCGAGAAGAGGTGCAAGCTCCAGATGTCCCTCTCAACACAAAACACGCCGGCAGTGCCGTGTGTAAACAGTTCGAAAACAGGGGGGGGGGATGCCAGACAGTGTCGTATGGCAGCCTCATTACGTCCCACTAAAATACAAGTGCCCCTGTGCAAAAGGTTTGGCAGAATTGGAGGTGTAGTCATCGTTTGGCTGTTTGTTGACAGCCTGGCTGGAATCCTCGTGCCAAACTCTGTCGGGCGAATTCAAGTAGGCCTTCAGATTTGGCTGTTGTCAAGGCTGGCTGTCTGGTGGGAAGGAAATGACCGGCTTCAAGAAAACAATGGAATCAACTCCGATCCGGCCTTCAAACTCCGAGGAGAGAATGGCGTGAGATTCAGAGAGTGATGAAGGCCCGAGCTTCTCGAGGGTAATATCTCCACACCGGATATTGGCTGTGTGTCCCTGCTGCTAAACCTGGGAGGCCCTATTGTTACTTAAACATCGGTCCCCTCTGCTTCTTATTAAATAGATGTTGAGATCGAAAACACCAATATGAGCCTTGAGATTTATATTGTGTGTGAGTTGCAGCATTTGTATACACGGGAGAATAGTTAATGTGTTGTCTGTGGACAGTGGGAGGGTCTCCTGTTTATCTCACTGGCAGATATTTGAATCTGAGCAGCACTAGATATTGTTGTGTCCTGCTGCTGTTGTCCACACATTGGTCACGGGGACTAAATGCAAAAGATGAGAAAAGAGCTGTTGCGTGTTCTATGATGATGATGACATTCATGTATTTATGTAAAGTGACATCTACTGTTAGCTCATATTCACTGAGTAACATTCAATGTAATTTTCCCTGTTGACGATGCCATTTGAACCATATCCAGAACTGAAGGCCTCGAAAAGCTGCTTGTTTGGAGATTTAAAGATTTGACTCTTGTTTTGCTTCTGCCAATTATTCCCTCACCTGCAGCAGGTTCCCAGGATGCTTGTTAGGGACATTAGTGTGAATGCAGCCCAGTGTAAGAGGGCTCTTTTGAATATGAAAAGAAAATGAAAGAGGTTGTGATGATGCAACAGCTACGAAAGCGGTGAAACAGGCAAAAAAGACACAGATGAGGATATTTGGACACTTTCCTCCTCAGGATTAGGATAATGGAAGATGAACGAGCCCATCGTGCCAATTTATGTCCGCTTCAACTGTTCGAGTGCGATTTAAAGCGGCTGACGGGCTTTTTCAAATCCTTTCCTCTTGACATTTAGACCAAAAGACTTATTATCTACATTATTTCATTCTCTGCTTTACAATTCATTGCATTGCTCCCCCTCTTTATGCTGATCATAACTTCTACATACAAAAACTCAATGAATTACCAAGATCTCGTGATGAACACTGTTTTAGATGTCAGGACATGTTCCCACATGTGATTTGAGTGCATTGACCCTCTTATGCTCAGGCCTCTTACAGCAAAGTTTAGCCCTGGAGCTCTTAAACCCCATCGCTCTGGGTAAAGAGTCTGTTCTTGACCCCGCTGCTTCTAAAATAGACGCATCTCTCGGCCCTCTTCACCTGGCTTACTGGGAGTCAATGACTGCCAGCGAGGGCGGACTGGTATCCCCGGGAATTTGAAGTCTATTTTGGGACCTCGCATCCCAATGGGCAGGCGGCGAGGAGTTTGTTGTTTCAAACCCACATGACTGTTACACATTCATGAAACACCTTTTCGGTAAAAAGCACAGCGTTGGCTCTCAAAGCCCTCCTGCTGTCCGCTGGTAAATATCAGCCTCTAATTAGCGGCTGTTTGTATCTTGCACAGCATCATGTTTTGGAAGACAGCCGGACAGATCTGGTTCTGATTTCCTGCTTTTTCCCGCGATCAATGGAGCAAACGTTCTCGACCGTTTTCTTTCCATCTGTGTGTTTCTCTGTTGAGACGAAGTGATAAATATTGGTAAATGTTGCTCTCATCCACGTTATTGGAGGCAAATTGTGTGTTATAGAAAATGTCACGAAAAGGAACTGAACACATGAGGAGTCAGAGTTGATAGAGTTTCATTGATTGGCAAATGTTGCACCCCCCTGCCCTGGTGTGATATTGGCCGCTCTGTCAGGAGGATGGCGCCTCACCTCTCTGAAGGGCCACTGAATTTCACAGATTTCTTTCAACAGCAGTATCTCTGCAAGGGCCAATTAAGAATCAACATGGAGCCAGTGTGCACTTCTACTCTGGTCCTGTCAGAGTTGGACTTGACCTTGATGTTTTCCCTTCCCTAAAACCCAGCTTGATTCCTGCAGCATATTTGTCCTTTCAACCTATTAAAGTGGCCCAGCATATGTTGTTAATGCATCACTGCTTTATGGTGCGCCATCTGCTTCCTGCAAATGAGATCCACTCTTTGCTGTCACCAATTATTGTCGAACGCATTAACATTTTTAAATTGGGGATTGAGGTTCTGGGTGAAACCAATTTTTCATCAGAACAACCCAACTGGATGAAACTCACACTGACTGAATGCACGCCCAATGATTTCTGCCCAATTTCACACCAGCTGTACTCCTCAGGTGCTAAAAGCCAAATGAGAAATTGAGAACTCATCCTAAGTTTGTTTTTTGTGTATGTTTTAGAATAGAATTTAAAAACTTTAATACAGCTTGATGAAAGAAGACACAAGTTATTATTTAAGTTTACTCCAATCGGTCTTTCTTCTGCAGTTTGGTCATCTTTGCTTGAAAAAGACAATTTCCTTTCTCAACCACTGCCACAACTCAACATTTAAATAAAAATTTGGGTTTACTAATTAAAATCACAGGTTTTCGCATGCATTATTGGTATATAATGCCAATATTTTGTTAATTTATATTATATTTGAGTCAGACTTCTGTTATCAATGTGTTGTAAAAGCCGGTTGCTGTAAATTTCGGCCACAACTAAAAGTATTTAAAGGTTTGTCCATTAGAAAAGGATGGATTTAAAACCACCTAGTTTAATTATCAGTTAACTTGCCACACGCCTGGAGTATTAACCTACATTTTATCATCTGATAGTGGACACTGGGAAATTATACTGGTACTGAACTGTATTAATTAACGGCCACTACACTTGTTAACTATTGTAAAACCCTCTGCCTGCAGGCACAAGTGATTTTTATTCATATTAGGCGTATAGCTCGAGGCTAATGCTGGACATCTGTGTTTAAAAAACCACTGTCGCCCTTTAATTTAATTTTCAAGGAAACTTGATTCGAACGTCTTAATTTTCTGTCTTTAATTACAAGCACTGTATCTGGATAGTATACCGTTGTGTGTGTTTTGTGATGTTTCCTGTGCAGCTCATGTCTCACAGGCAGATGTTTTACTGTTTACACTCTGGACACTAACACCAAGCTGTTTGTTTTTCAGTGAGCTGCTGTTTGGAGGAGAAGACTGGAAGAAAATACTGTAAGTGTCTGGACATTGACTTTTTCCTTGAATCTTTAATATGACTAATAATATAAATACATTTACAGCATCATATACAATCGCTAATTTCCCTTTGAATGTGTAACACATATAAGTGGCCTCATTATATTTACAGAAAGGGACATCTCTCCCTTCTGTTGTTCTCTGACACATACGCACAAAATCAATCCAATCAGCAAATCCAACCGGGAGTCAGGATGCCTGATGGCCCCTGGTCTCATTTGAGATGCAGACATTGTCCTGTTGCTTCCTTTAATTAGATCTGGAGGCGTGCAATCTAATATTCACCACTGAGGCTCCGACATGGCCCCTGAGCCTGTAACCCAGAAGGCTCTGTGCTAATTCAATGGAGTGAAGTCAGCTGTGACCACAAGGGCTGGAGTGGACATTCACGCAAAGGACGAGGGGCTCTGGCCTTTTTTTTATACATGATGTACTAGTACACAACAATTAGCTTCATTCTTCGTTTACAGGCTTTAGGAAAACACAGGCTTGGCAGCAAATACACACAATTTTGCAGAGATTGATTCTTCTCTTTGTTAAAGTTCACCACTGTCAGGTTATTGATATAAAGTTACATTACACTAGTATTAAATACTATGAGATAGAGGCTACATTTAAAAGTACATACATTTTGAACACATTTCAAGCATGGAATTGTAGCTGCAAACATTCCTCAAAGAGCTTTAATTTCACATTGTGATTAATGAGCACCAATTAATACTTCAGCACTTGCTGTATATGTTTGTGTGTGTGTGTGTGTGTGTGTGTGTGTGTGTGTGTGTGTGTGTGTGTGTGTGTGTGTGTGTGTGTGTGTGTGTGTGTGTGTGTGTGTGTGTGTGGTGTGTGTGTGTGCGTGTGCGTGTCTGAGAGTATCTGGAGAGGTTTTCTGTGGCTGTGGTTGCAGACGCAGATAACAGAGATGAGTAATGAGCATCACTGTCTGATTTGATGTAGTGAAGAACCCACTTCACTCTTGATTACTAAGCTCAGTGTGACTGTCAAAGCTGTCACCGATGACTGATGCACTGTGCACCCCCCCCCCCCCCCCCCCCCCCCCCCCCCCCCCCCCCCCCCCCCCCCCCCCCCCCCCCCCCCCCCCCTCACATCCTTCGTTACTGTTTACCTGCTCTCACATCCAGAAATGTCTCAGTCTCCTCCCACTAGCTGCCACCTGATCCCTAATCCTCAACGTGTGACATTTAGCTAGTTCACAATCTCAGCGTGCTGTGGCTCCACATTTGGCCACAAGGACGTCAAAGCCAAGAGGTTTTATTCCTCCTCTAAACTCACCTCATGTTCAGGAAGCTGTTTTCTGTTTTAAACTGTTTTGAGCTGCACTTTAGAGGCGGCTGCTGCAGAGGGCACCTGCACACATTTAACTGCTGGGAGCACACGGGTGAGGAATATCATAGATGCTGAAAACTCCCCTGATGTGAGATTTTTAAGACTTTGGATGGAAAGCTTTGAAATTTAGCCACGATAATGGTCTGACTGTTTGGATCAGTCAGTCCACTACTTTGCTGCAGACTGAAATATATCAATATCTACTTCAGGAACATTATGGTATTCAGAGGGTTCTTAAGACGATGTATTAAAGTGACTTTATTGATCTTTTCCTCAAGAATCTCTGTAGACTCTTGGTCGTTTAGACGAAATCCTCAATAAATGTAATGTGGACCGATACGAGACAGATTCTGCTCATATTCAGGTCCATCATTTACATTTTGTCCCATCCTCTCATGTTCAGAAAACACAGAACTTTCCATTTTCTGCAGCTCATCGTAATTACATTTGGATGAATTATGGCAAGTGCCGCAACCAAATATATTCAACTGATGCACTGATCAACTCACTTGTTAAGATGAGGATCTAGTTTATTAGAATCATGGGACAAATCTCAGTTTTTTAACCTTATTTGTTAAAGGAAGCCCGAAGATGTAATCAGAGGTGACAGATGAGTCCTTTATTAAACATTGTCAAGCTTCAGCAAAACCCACTCACGTGTTTACTCGGTGAACTGTGCAAATCGAGCAGCGTGGATCAAAATGAGGGTGTTAAATGGAAGTAAAATTATATTTATCACATTAGATAAGAACTCTTTGTCAGCACAAAATTAAATCCTGCATCTTCCCTGTCAAGGTTGGTATTGAACCATGTTTCCTTTTCAGTAGAAACCGACATTTCTCCCATTTCCTTGTTTTAAAAAAAATCTTCGTCCTCTGGCGTTTCATGTCCCATCGTGTTCATCGAATCAAATCCTGTAACTCGATAATGGAGGTTGACATCAGACAGACACGTTTTCATGTCGCTTACAGGCAGTTCAGAACCAAAACTGTAGAATCTCTGATTGTTAAATTAGACTCCACATTATTAAATTAATACAAATTAAAACCTTATTATTGGGCAAGTAGGAAATTGGATGCATTCATGTAAACCCAAAGATGGAATAGATTGTTAAGTGTTCATCAGTTTATGTGATCTTCAATTTAAATTAGCAGTAGACAAAATCCAGACTGCGTGCCCATAGTCGCAGGTGGAGTCATTTTGTGCAGAAAAGATTATTATATAGCCCAGTAATTATGAACTCACTTGAGTTGCTATGGTTATGTTTCTTGGGGGGGAAGTCTCTGTAGTTTTATTGCTTATAATTAACAATTTTAATTACCTACGCCAAGGATGTTAGGTTTGTGTGTTTGTTAGCAGAATTACGCAAAGACTACTGAACATATTTCCATGTGTGTGAATGTGTGGATGTCAAATCTTTACTGTAAAGTGCTTTGAGTGTTCACCAGGACTAGAAAAGCTCTATATAAATACAGACCATTTACGGTTTAAGTGGACTGTTGGGCTTCGGTGGAGCTATGTGCTGGACTGAGTGCCACATCGTACGTCTTAGAATTTGTTGCAAACTTGTTAGAATTTTTGGCTGGAGTTAGAAAAACCACAGTCTTAATAAACTGTAATTTTCCCTCGTGCTTTTCAAAGAGCCAGTCGTGGTGTTTGAAACCAAATCACCACCCTGGACGGACACTGCTGTGGTCTAGTGCTGTGAAGCGGTTCCCTGTTGTCACCAGAGTGCTGCTCACTGTGGGAACAGTTGGGTTTCTCTGTACATTCAAAGGTCTCGACCTTATTAAGTCATGATTTGGTGCTTAGAATTAAACCGAATTTTCTTTTGCCATGGATTTTGTGTAGCACTTTCGAACCTTGTTTAAAAAGTGCTCTACAAATACAGTTATTATTATGTTTATACTTTAAAATACAGTTTTACACAGTATACAGCACTGTACATATCATTGCATACATAATCAGATTGGGCCGCACATATAAACTACAAGCAGATCTGCTTGTGCAGAGCGGTTCCTCAGTGACTCCTCCGTGTGCTGGAGGCCGCCACGCAGTGTTTAGTAACCATCAGCTGGGCTGGCTTGTCTCCGTCAGTGCAGCGCTATGATCCTTACGTGGTGAGAGAGGAAGGAGAAGAGGACGCCTCTGGATAAGCTTAAGAGAAGGCGACACATGGGGGAAGATGGCCTGGCGTGTTCAAAATGGCCACAGGGAAGTCATTTCCCACAATGCTCCAATTCCCCTGGCTCCTCGGTGTCGATCTGTCCTTTGTGAGCCAAAGTGTTTGAGACATATTGTGGTCACCATGGGCTGGAGGAGATATGACATGTACAAAAGACAGACCCTGTTTGCTTCTCTCTCTGGGGAGAAGAGTGCGAGGCTCATTGATATCATTGAAGGCGGTTCTGGTTTCTTTGGAGAGCCGTCAGATTCATTAATTAACTTTCAGAAAATTAACGTTTATGTCAAGTAACGAAAGAGCTGCACTCTAATAAAACTGGATGAAATTCAAGTATTTATCACTTTGATAATGGGAGACAGTAAATGTGTTGTTATGTCTGTTTGCTGCTGTGATGATCAGCAGGGTTAATCAATGTAAGAAACTAACTAAATTATGTGTTTTTTATGCAACAAAACTTGAGGTGAAAGATGTTTAAGCCTGTTTCTTAAGCTCAAGTCCACCGACGCTCCAACCCTGAAAAATACAACTAGTTTCTTCCTGTTGTTACAGCTGCGTGTCATCATATCACATCTGCGTGCCCCAGTCGTCACCGAGCATGTTTTTTTATCCCTCGCTTTGGGAAACTGTTATATCCCAGAATAACCAGCAGGAGAACAGACAGAGCCCGTCCTCCATCCAACGTGCGCAGACATGTGAAAGTTATTTAGTTTATTTTTCACAGACAGACCTCTAACCTCTGAATTAATAATACTTCTGTTCATGTCTAGACAGAAGCAGGAAAGTAGCCGTGAGGAAGGACATAGATGAAGCTCTTTGGTGTGTGTTAAATTGAGACGAGTTTTCTCTTACCTTGAATTTGTGTCATCAAAGACATGTTGTCATTCCTGCTATAGGTCTCATGGACACAAGATATAAGACTGGATATAAGACTGTAAACTCAGAGTTTGACTTTATTATTGTCATCAGAGTTTGACCTTACTATCGCTGTAGAGATGTGTGCTTCAAGAAATATATATCTGCTTTATGGGAAACAATAAAACTCCACTGAAGACACAAATGGGCCTTTTCTACCTCCACCACAGATACTATATTTTGTTTTATGAACGTCTTTTCCAGTTGTTGATCCTGAACTTGCAGTATTCTGTGACAGAACCTGGTACAAAGGTAAAAACCCAACTGTCCATCATGTTGTAAAGAAAAACCTCACACAGTCAAATGAAGCAACAGGAAGTGATTCTCAGATTTAGCTTTTTCAGTAGGAACATTCCAATCAAACACGGCGAGATGACAAAATTGCAATCAAGGAAACCCTCCTGCTGTGGCTCACTGTAAAGAGAAGTGACCGCAATGCATGTGTGTGCAAAAACACTGAGCTCTCACCTGAACATTTATACTTGAGGACTGAGAGCCCGACCCGGTGAGGAGAATAAAAATAGAAACGTCCACAGTCCCAGCCCACTCTGCTGATTGCTGGCAGAAAGAGGCGAATCATCCTGTGCTCCCAAGGTGGCAGGAAAAGATGGCAGGCATCATATTAACAGGATCAAAGCTGCTGCATTTTAATCTGAGCCTCCAATATATGAAGTATCTGGGGCGAGGAAGCTTCCTCACACTGCTCTTAGATCAGTTTGTGGTTGACTCATCACGATGCCTGAGCCCGAGGCGCTTCCGAACCGAGTCAGTGTCAATACCAAGCAACATTTGTTTTGTGTACTGCCACCGGGGAGCTAAAACATCCAGGTTTGGGTAAAACTGTCTGCGTGTCTGAGAGTGTGGGTGTGTGGAGGTGTGAGGTAAAGCCTATAGGTTTAATCCCTCTTTAGGGAGCGAGGGTGGTGCTTGTTTCCCTCCTGGGGATTAAGCTATTGCCTTGGTAAATATTATAAGGCGAGTAGAAGGCCACTCTTGCTGCCTGGAGGACAAACAGAGTTGGCACATTCAGAGCGATTGAGCACAAATGACACTAACAAACGCCGTCTGGTCTCCATGTTTTCTGTCTTTGAGGTAAAAAAACCTGGACTTCAGAGAGACCTGCACAGGACGTCGAGCGGAAATGTCACCGTTTGTAGAGACGGAAATTCTCTCGCCGCGCTCTCGTATCTACAAAGCGAAAAACACCTCTGAGTTTTAGCTCTCGAATGTTTTTTTGGCACTTTTCATGGAAAGTTTATCCAGACTTCTCCCACTCACGACTGTTTCTCAGAGCAACAAACAGCAGGGATGCATCGGTTCCACCTGTGAATCCGTGTTGTGATCACGTCGACTCGGAAACGGTGACACAGAATAAATAAGAATAGATAAGAAGCTTATGTTTGACATTCCAGATTAGAGCTTAACTCTTTTCATTTTTTACGGCTGAACTGACCAAAGACATATTGATATGGGTTTTCTGAGATGAATTTCGGTGATATTTTAGTTTTATTTATCTCTATCTACATGTTTTTATCCTTAACTACTTCATTCTCACTTTGGTTTTCAGGCTTTACTCGTTTTTCCCATCTTTCTCTGGACTTCTGGCTTCCTGTCTGCAGGCTGCTTTGAATTGGGCCACTGATGTTATTGATAGTCTTTTCCCTCCGCCATCGCTGCAGCACATACTCGTCTTTTCTTCCTCGGAGCCATAATGACACACACCGAGGCGTAATTGTGTGTTTAACAAAGTTAATCTGGCAGGGAAATATTTAAACAGATCTCAAAGAGGTGAACTCAGTGGCGCTGATGATGCCTGTTCAGCTCGTGACTTTGCATACGAGCGCTTGTGGACACAAACACCAACATTGATTCGTACGACTCAGGAAAACCATCGTCAGTCTCAGAAATAGATTTGTTGTTTTGCCTGATGGATTCACCAATTTACAACCATTATAGAACGTCTATGTTATGTCTCCAGCATTTTGAAATGTAGGTCAGCACAACAGATAATAACACCCAAACAACAACAGATAAATTAACTAAAGTAAGGTGCTAATACTTTCTATGGTGTCGTTAAGCCGCCCTTAATCACCGCACGGGGAATTTCCTTCACAGCGGCGGCCCGATAGTCTCAGATGTGGTTACATCTCTGAGCCGAGCCACGCGAAGGAGAAGGGGTATCTCTGCCTAGCCAACGACAGCCGGAGCCAAAACGCCCAGATGCTTGTTTAATGCTGCGCTGGCTCACACGCGGCTGTAAATTGAACAAGGGAGTATAATTCTGGCTGTCTGTTTGTTGTGTTCAAACACCGGTGAACCTTCTGCCTGCGTGGCTTCATCAACGTTCCCCCCCCCCTACCACACACACACACACACACACACACACACACACTTCACAGAGGATTTTTGAATTCCTCTCTGCCATGTTTGAGGGATGGCGACAAAGCTGAACCCCGACGCAGCCGTTGCTACAAAGGATGAGGCAGATTAAGTTCTTGTCATATTCCTCTGTCCCTTGTGCAGCGTCTACGTTGCAAATTGTGTTTAGTTAATGTGTTACTTCACCATTAGCGCTGCGTCAAAGTAGGTTTGCAGTCGAGTTGCTAGGTAACAAAACGCCTCCGAAGACTGTGCTGTTATTTCTGAAAACTACGTCAGGTTCTTCACACCTCCAAGAATAAATGCTGTGCTCACAAGCTGCTTTGTTATACAGATTAACTGTGGAATCTTGCCAAAGTAAAGCTAAAACATCATCACGTCTCATTTATTAGCACTTCAGGGGGAAGCAGAACTTTAATCAATCCATAACAATCCCAGAAAATGACGTCTAGAAACAAATAGATCTGAGCCACCAAATTGGAAAAACACATTTCGCTCCTCTCTCAGACACAAGACTGAATTAGCTGAAGAGCAAAATAACACACGTCCTCACAAATGGAACATGATTTGAGCATTTTGGGCATTTGGGGTTTTTCGCTAATCATATATCTCTCAAAGTCATCCTGAAAATAACAGCATTTACAGAAACTCTTTGCATCATCCAAGCACAGCCTGTCCCCCCCTCGCTCTTTAAGATGAAAAAGCTCCAGGCATCTTTCAGGGCATCTACTCCTGGTAATAGCGGTGAGGCACTGGGAGCAAATGAAAGCCCAGTTGGTCCCTGAAAGGCGAAGGAGAGAAGCTGAAGTCAATGAACCTGTTTTGCCCCCAGAGTCAAGCTTTTTACAGGCGTAGACCAGCTTTGATCATCCAGAGCCGGAGCTGGAGCAGTGAAATCACAGCTGAGACAATTTTCTTGTAATGCTAATGCAGCACAGGCTCATTTTGTGGCTGCGGGATGAATCCATGAACAGTCCAAGGAGGAGAGAAGACACTTTTGGAACACATACTTTCCTTCTCAGTCCACTGAGTGAAACAGGAGCTTTGAGATTATTACAGAGCAGAAACACGTTCGACCTTTAGTTTATCAACTAAAATGGTGTCGGGCTTATTACAGAAATCCTTCTCTCGGTGATTCACAGAGAAAATTACATATGTAAAGTTCTGACTATGTGACATTGAATTGAGGATTAGGATTAAAAGTGTGGGGACAGAATAGTATGTGATGATAATAGCTCCTCTACATTCTAGGCTATAGTAGACATGCCTGTCTACTGGATATTCTTATTTTAACCGTTATCTACTCTTGTACGTTAAGTAAGAACTCAAAAAACTGTCTGTGCTGGGGCGTGTATATACTGGAGAGGTAAAGAGAAGAAAAGTTGGAATATACAAATATAACATAAGGTACAATAAGTAACAATTATTGCCTCTTTATTCCAAAGTCCTATAATCTTGGTGCCTTGTCAGAGTTATAAAAGTCAAGGTCCAAAATTTTGTTTGGAGTCCAATAATTAGATAATTGTAGAAGATAATAATTATCCAACTCATCACTTTCAGAAACATAAAAATAAGTTTATCCATAAACGGTGTTGTTTGCCCAAGTTTCCCTCTTAACATAAAGCTGAACATCCTCCCAAAACAATCTTAATACAGGGAT
The DNA here is from genome assembly GCF_009819705.1 of Hippoglossus hippoglossus. NCBI lineage: Eukaryota > Metazoa > Chordata > Actinopteri > Pleuronectiformes > Pleuronectidae > Hippoglossus > Hippoglossus hippoglossus. The sequence goes on from NC_047173.1 coordinate 15,126,029, forward strand.
ATAATTAATCAATTTCTTTTTCCAGCTCACGTCTACAGACCAATCACAGAAGACAGAGGCAGCTGACCAATCAGAATAGATTGCATGTTGTGATTTGCTGCTTTACTAATAACATTTAGCTAAAAGCGTCTCAGCAGCAACGTACAGTGTAATACACATGATGCTTATTTCTGTCCAGGATCCTGTTGTTCGGAGCATTTCTATGATTACAGCCCATTGTGCCTTTTTTTAGTGAGGTTTCATGAATCAGCAAATGGAATTGACCATTTATTCTCCCATAATACTCCACATGAAAAAACATGTCGCCGGTAGAACACAGGTGCATCTGGTGCTTTGGCTGCTGCTGTCACCATGGAGACGACCCCCCTTTGGCCTAGTTTAGCTGGCCTGCCCTTCAGCACATAAACATGAATCCAGTTCATAGACTGCAGCGCTCCACAGAGAGCAGACGCACCTGCTGAGACGTAATGATTTACATTCTGCTACGACGCACCTGAGAGCGGGAGAATTCATGATCCGTCAGACGTCACTTAGTCATTCTGACATCTCGTAACGTATGAGAACAAGGTTGTTCTGACATCGTGCACGGTGCACATCAAGGTCAGGGAGGTGTTACTGCCTTCGTGCTGTAGAAATGGAAAAATGTTTTAGATTGAGGGAGTAAAATAGAAAATATTGAAGAAAGTGAACAATCTGGATGAAAAGCACAAAATAAAATGGGGCTGTTTAGTCATTTAATCCTAATATTAATAAGGATTGTTAACGCTTTGGCAAATTTCAACCCGACGAACCAGAAGATTTGTATGTTTTGTGCAGATTAGCTTGAATTATTTTAAGTATAAAGTCAAATTTTGATGATTGTTTTGCTAGTTTGTGTAAAAGAAACGTCTCAGTTAAGTTCGTAAGGATTTTTAAAAAGGCTTCACGACGTACACATATCTTATGAGCCTTGTATTGTAGGTTATTCTCATAATATTGAAAGGAACCTGACTCATTTAACCGTACGCCAACAAAATTGGTGGATTTGAGCCATTGACGGACATATTGATATCAATGTTTATGTATTCTCTGATATGTGCCGATATGAAAACTGTTATTTTAAAGAAGAACCAATGTAGAAAAAGATAGGGGGTTTTCCTTTTATCTATAGTAATATCAAATTATATGTGAAGCACCACACCGACATGATTTCACCTCTGGGTTGTACAGTGCGCTTTAGGCCATGTTGTATTGTTATGGGTCCTTGTGTGGGTTTTATAGTCGCATGTTTTTAATCTCCTCATGTCTCGTTGAGTTTTTCTGTGTCCCTGCGGAATATACAGAGGCTGAATATCTTGAGTGAAGCGGTTCCTGTCTTTTTTTTTATCTTACTTCACCATATCCATGTTCAATCTCTTGTTTACGATAGATCCCTCTTCCCTGCTCATATAGTCCATCCTTCTAGGGATTCAGTGTGACGCTGCAGGCATGTGTACGACTAACAAGTCATTTTTACCACAGGCGGCTATAAGAGCCTCCAGTAAAAGGATAAACCTGTGAGGGAAATGACAGGGAAAGGAGATAGGAATCAGCCATCCCTTAGTCAAGATGGAGCCCACTCTCAAATGGCGGTCTGCCAACCAAGCGCACAGCTATCTCTCTTCCTCCAGCGACTGCACAGCAGACCAGACATATGTCGACATCCATCATGATCATATGTGACCTAAACCGGTCCAGTCCATGAACAATGTTTATATAGAGTGTGTAGCACAGCTGTAGTGACACAACAAACATAGCTTGGCCAAGCACTGGCTTGTACAGCGGCATGGATCTTCCACATGGGAATAGTCCCGGGTTTGAGGAACAGGGTTTTTAAATTGCATCACAACTGCTGCACCAGTTTAACAAGACACAAAACTGTCACATATTTACAGTCTACTTGCTGTACACTATTTCTATATAATATATGTGCATAGATAAAAGTAAAAAAAATCATAGTAAAAATCGTAAAACTCGTTTTTTCCCTTGCTGCATGCGTGTGGTGTTTTATATTCATTCTTCTATAAATATATTCCATGAAGACTAGATTATCTGTGACCTTCGGGCTGTAAACACATATTGCCTGCGTAGCCACAGTCTCAAAGCTTCTTCCTGTGTGTAAGAGAACTTGGTCGTTTTCCAAATACTATTAAAAACACATCAGTGAGCAACAGTGTTGTTCGCCTGCCATGTTTCCTCATTATCAGGAGCATGGGAGCTGTAGTTTATTTTATATCCACCAAACACTCATCGTTGTACTGCTAAATACTACAAATCATAGACCGTACATAAAGATGGACGACATGAAGCCAAATCCTCTGGATCGCCCCCTGGTGGCTGGCTGCTGTGTATGTCATAAGTACATGTTAAATACATTTTTCTGAAAGATGGTTTCTGTCATTTAAGGTAGATCTTATCACACTGATGTAAGTACACGTTTATCTTCTCAGTAAATCTTCTTTAAAGTTCATCAGAACTCATAATTGGTCGTCACCCTGCTGTGACCTGAGGAGCGGCATGTATTTGACAAGCTGGTTCACAGAATCTGAGTCATGTTTTGAGCGCAGCAGATACCTGCGAGCGGCATCTCCAAAGTTTCTTCTCCTCGCTGACAGTGAGTCACCCCCAAAGTACCTTGACACAGGCAGTAAACAAGCCTGCCTCTGTTCATCAAGGTAATCTTGTTTGTTCAGAGGGCAGCGTCTGTGCGGGACAGCTCACTGCCACCGGGAGAAAGGCCCACGCTGGAGATATTGTGATCCCTGTTTTCATGTCTTTGGAAAACAGACGGGGGGTGGCAGTGGCCCTGCAGCCTCGGCATGTGTGCACACAGAAATGTGCGTGAAGCTGAAGGGTGGCCCACAAAGCTGCAGCACAGAAACTGTGGGAGGTAGAAGTGAATTCGCACAGAGTGATGCAATGAACTCAAAGGTAAAATGAAGCCTTTTCATTCAAGCGTGAAACGGGAGAGAGAGCAGGAAGGAATTTAAGGTTATTTTAGGTCAATAATTCAAGTTCCATTTATTTGGTTTTATTTATGTTCACTCAGTTATATGTTGGTATTAGGCCTCAAATATTGGTTTTGGCCTTGACCTCAAAAATCCATATCAGTCAGGCTCTGTTTAACCATTCAACATGATGTCTTGGATTCGTAATTCCACCCCCCCCCCAGTGAGCAGCCGTCAGAAGCAGAAAGAGAGCATTGTGTTCCTGTGGTGTCAAAACAGAATAACTCATCCACAGCTGCCGCAGAGTCGGTGTTTTTACCCAGGTGTGGCATGTTTCAACCCACCATTCAAGTTCTGTGGTGTGATGAATCTAGCAGGTGGCTGCTGTGGTGGTGGATTGAGGGGGGGTGGGGGAGTCATGTGGGAATACTGCAAAAAATAGAAGTGTAAAATGGATAAAATCACGAGTCTTCATCTACAGCTTAACTGAGTGTCACATTTTTTATTTGTTCCACTGTCAGTTGTCAATCTCGCCGCCTCATAACGTTTATTGTTCGCCGTCATTCGATGTTCTCAGCGAATCGAGTGCAGGGCCGAGCGCAACGTTTATTACGGACGGCAGCAGAAACGACGCCTCTGGATGACAACAAAGGGTGAAAGAGCGCATGTGGCAACGAGACAGCAGGGGGATCTCAAATAAACGAGTCGGAATGGAATGACAGCGTGCGGCGCGTTGAAGTGCCAGACGTCTTATTTCACAACGTCTCACCAGCTGCTGAATCCAGGCAGCGCTCTGCAAAAAGTTTGGGAGTTAAACCTCAAACATTTCAGTGGCTTTTATTTAGAATTTAATATATAGGGAAGAGGCAGATGCAGAGAATATATTTCGGTTATATGAATCAATGAAGGAATCTGGAGACGTACTGGACGCTGGCTTTTAAAAATGATGCTTTAAATATCTTCCCTGTCTCATCCTCGGAGCAGATGGTCGGCCGGGTGGACACCTTTGCACATAGAGATTTGCCTTATGTATATGTGCTGCACGGTGGAGCATGGTCGTTGTGAGGCATGCTGGGAAAACAGGTTGCTAGGCGCCTCAGTGGCCTTTGCGTAGTAATAACACACGGGTTTTGCCAAAGCCTTTTTTTGAAAATGATTTTAGATGTTGTACTGCGCCTCAATAATTTGGAGGTCTTAAAGGTTTTCTGTCAAAAAGATACAAGATCTTCCTGTTTTGTCAAGAACATTGTACATGAACATTTAAAGTGGGAAAGGTTCTTCTTTATTAAACCTTTTACTTTTGCATAGTTGGTTACTAACACTGCTGCCCCAGGCTATAAGCTTATATGGCTGCTGGCTTGAAATACGTTTTATTAATTCTTCATAGTAAAATGCATCTTCTACTGCGTAATTAGCACATAAATATAACACATTAAAAACTACATGCTTTAATTATATCTTCTGGCCGAAAGCACATTGATTTCATGTTGTAAATGATTGATAAAAATAACTCTCAATATTCTAAATGAGCCAATTAGATCTACATCTACAGACTGACTCTGTTCAAATGAGAGAGCTGCAGTTTGTTGTTTTTCTGATCACGACTGTGCGTCCCCACCGTCGGGTGTAAAACATTCATGAAGTTACACACAACACAAAGCACATTCTGCTGTGTGTGTTTTCTTTTTTAGATCACTCCCAAGTTGTGTGCTTTTGGGAAAGTGGTGCGCACGTTGTCTTTGTGTCTCCACATCATTTATACATCTGGAGCCGGCTGACATATCTGGGGCTCTGCTTTCTGCCTCGCTGCCTGTCAGAGCGGAGGAACACTCCTCTGATTGGCAGGTTAAACTCTTCAAGGTCAGCGTGCTCTACAGCTCACCCCCTCAGTGTAGATTACTGTGGTAATATCTCTCCTGTCGAGTGTCTTCCACCCCCCCCCCCCTCCCCTCTGGTTCCCTGATCTAAAGATTGTGTCCTTGCCTCCTCAACATGTCGTTACACAAGCTCCTGCACAGGTTGTTGAGCATGGAGATTGCGCTCCGTGTTGCATTTGCCATATCTGTGGTTGCCGTGAGAGAAATGAATGTCATTTCTGCCGGTGATATCAGCAGAGCCGGGTTCGGGGAAGGGGAATGGGAAGTGGTCGCATGATCGCAGCCTCGGAAAATTGGCCAACATCTGGCTGGGCTCCATATTCCTAAGAGGGATCTTTTTAGATTCGTCTTAGCCTGTGATCCTATTCTTAGCATGTTTACAGGGAATAAATGACAGAACCTATCTGGGTGGAATGATGGTAAATCTCGAGTGCTGTCCCACTAGTTTGTTCATGTTTTTTGTGTATGTGAAAGACCTGGATATTTAAAAAGCCTAAAGTCTCCTGAAGTGCTTCGTCAGTAGTTCAGCAGATCACTGGAGCGTACAAACCTTTTCTAGTGATAACAGAAATTAAAAGGATGAACCTGAATATGAGCAGAATATGTCATGAAAATAGATGGTGTGTCAGTGCAGAATCAAGGTCAGTGGGTCTATATTGTCCATGATTGTCCTTTAAGATGATTCAGAACTTAATGATGCAAGACTGTGACTCACACAAGGCTAAATATCTTTGAGACGTAGGTTAGATTTTCCACTCAGTTACTTTCTGCCAGCTGTGGCATGTGGAGATAAAACAAGACTCTTCAGAAAATACAGACATGAAATTATTTAGATATTCCATAACCTCAATTTCCTTAACTACTCTCTTTGAAGAATGAACTGAGCCCTCATTTTAAATGTACCATCTTTGAGCTATTCTGTGCAGCATGTCATTTCAACATTTTGGGTTTTTGAATTCTTTGTAGAGAACAATAGTCGTAATGCATGCCAGGAGATGTGAGACCATGATAGAGGGGGGGGGGGACAATTACCTCCAATCAGAGCAATATTTCAGAAGAGGCTTTGTTATCCTGAGTCCCAGTATTTCGTGGTTCGAAGTGGTAAAAAGTGATGAGCAGAAGGATCGGAGGAGCAAATGTGAAAACACAGCAGGAAACAGGAGCTGTGTTCTATGAAGCCTTGCGATGGAACTTGTGCAGATGGCTGCTGAAAGTCACAAAGGCAAATACTCAGTTGCTAGCGACTAATATCACGATGACATGCTCGCTGTGTTCCAAATCATGCTATTTGTTATGCATGCATATTTAGCAGCGCATTTGAAAATGATGACGCGTCGTTGACTTGTGCACAGGATTGTAATGGGGCTCGCTGTCACCACAGTCTGCTCCCTCTCTCTCTCTCTCTCTCTCTCTCTCTCTCTCTCCCCTCTCTCTCTCTCTCTCTCTCCTCTCTCTCTCTCTCCTCCCCCCTCTCTCTCTCTCTCTGAGATTTACTGGAAAGTTTAGGAAAATGGAGAGAGGAGCTCTTCACTTCCGAATATCTACTAAACATACAACTAATATGATTTTATTATGGAAGATGAAATGCAAATAACAAGCAAAATGTTTCTGTCTCTAGTGGAAATCCTCAGCTGTTCTCTGCACTGGGTCTTCCACATGTGGCTGTTCCCTGAATGATAAGAATGGAACAATCAATAGGGGCAGAAGAATATCGGTTCATTTATCTGCATCTAGTTGTGGATACAGTTGTTTGAGCCCATTGATTAATCCTCTCAGACTGGATATACAGTGGAATACATCTGACCCACAACGCTGAGTCTGATCCTGTTAGTTACCACAACAACGGACATTGTGAGGAAACCTCTGGATGTGTCTGCTGGACACTCTGAGCAGTGAGTTGTGTGACAGACGTGCTTCTCTTTCATTTGTGTGAACGTGGTCTTTCTGGTCTTTTTCATCTCCTCTAGATCTGAGTGTCCGTGTGGGAGTGAGGAGGAGGCGTTTAATAGAGAGACTGCAGCCGGCGTCATTGAGTAAAAGGTGAGTCTCAATGGAAACATCTGTTTTTTACTGCTTCTCCTGAAGCATTTCCACATGTCAGGGCTTCAGTCCAGAGATATTCATGTTTTATTTTACCTTTCATGTTACTTTGACACTTTCCCCTCTATAGCTTCTCCATCGAGATCATTTAGGATTCATTAAAACCTTTTTATTGTCATATTGCTGCACTTGAATGTCGGGTTTTTATTTGGCGCTCGCACTTTATATTTCATCAAGAATTCAACGGAACATTAATTTAATGAACCATAAAATGAATTCGCGCCTGCGGAATATCGTTGTTTTCCTTTGAGCTTTGAGCATGTTTGCTATAAAGACACTTCCCTTCCTACATCATGCTGGGTAAATACGAAGTGATTCAAAATGGGTGCACTCGATTATTAGATTAGATATAATTAGAATATTTTCCTCTGACGGTTGACTTGATTATGGAGGATGACGAGTCCTGACCTTTTTCTACTTGGATAAAAATGCAACAGCATATGTTTGAAGAAAAGTTATTTCCTCTGTGTGGATTTACTGAAGGGGTTTGATTAAAGCAAACTTTATTGGAACCCAAACCTAAAATGTGCTGTAAACTCACAAAGTGAAAAATAAGAATAGAAAATGATTATGTCTCCTTTAATTCTTGAGGACACTTTTGCTCAGAGGGCAAATTTATGGACGTTTAGAGACAGTGGATGGAAAACCAGTTTGTTGTCCTGGAAGCGTTTGTCGTCGCACTGTGACAGTGTTTTGCTTATGGGTCCAAATACACACCGGTTGAATAGTTCCTTATTGATTTTATACCATATCTCAGGGAGCAATAGAAAAACAAGCCGACTGTACAGTACGTCCACTTGTCAGCGTCCAGGCCAGGAGAGAAAATGAATCATGTGGAATCTCATGCTGAACACGGAGACACAGGAGGCGACTTGGGACTTTTGGTTTCCCACGTCAACACACAGCCACATGAATATTAATATGCAAATGTGTTGAAGTGGCTGCATTAATGTGAGATTTGTAAGTAAAAGTAAAACATTTATGGAAATAAAATACCAAAAAATGTTCATGTTGTCAACAAAGATGACAACAAAGGGACTGAAATTCGGACCAACAGGGAAATGCACTTTATTTTTTAAATTTTAAAATTAGAAATGGTGCATTAGAGATTAGAGGGAGCCACAAGCAGAGACGTCGCTCAGGCCAAATGGGTTTTGACACAACCTGGCTACGTCTTTTGTGTATTTTATCGCGGATTCAACCCTCCGTAATCCTGCATGTGCCGTAAGACGCCATCCTCTCACTCCCCCACTTCTATGTTGAAGTCCGCATTCAACCGCCAATGCTGGTTCGGGCAGGGTTCAGTGCTTATTGACTGAGGCATTGTGAGTGATTCTGGCCTTGTTAAATCACATTTTGTTTTGCGAGCGTGGAGCTCGGGCCTCCTCCGGGGCGTGTGCGGAGGTGGAGGACATAGCCGGCGTGCCAACTGGGGACCGGGAGAGCGGTTCAATTTTTCATCCTTATCGGCCATGACATATCCAAAGTGGCAGAGCGCCGTCCGCGAAGACGGAGCAAGGCAGAGAGGGAGGATAAGTGAGGAGCGTTCAGCTCAGATGAACTGGGAGCAGTGTTTCTCCCACTTCCTTCCTCTGTCGTCCGGAGCAGGATCTCAATTCTCTGTGCTAAAACAATGCAATTCACCAGTGTCCATTAAGGGTTGTGCCTCTTTATAACTTACTCCCCTTCAGGCTCGTCACTGAGCCTGAGGATAAACACAGGTTCAGAGAACAGAGAGTGAATTAGACTCCTGCTAACTCTCTGGTTTTAACTAATATGAAGCTGTTAAATCCACCCTTTACCCCCCCCCCCCCCCCCATCTTTCCCTGTAGCTTACACCGGCTTGAGCCCTTGTCACACACTGTTGCTTTTTGACATGAGGACATGAAGAGATTTGTCATATTTGTTTAAAACCATCTGTCATTATAATCACATGTGAATTTTCTCTGTTTGTTTGTTCAGTGTGTGTGTCGTTAGTCAAATGATTCCAGAGCAAATTATCCAGTGTGTTTTTATTAGGACGTAAAAGTGAGATCAAATCAATTATTATCAATACTTGTAGCTTAAGTTTTACATTTTCTGGTGTGATTACTTCTTGTTTTTCTTCTTGTGAATGCACAATATTTGAGTTCCCTGATTATACAAGTTTTATCGTTCAGTCGTTGTTTTGTAAATCCAACCACTAAACAAACGGATGTAATAATATATATATTTTTCTTTTGAAAGGAGGAAGCATGTGTGTTTGAGTGTGTGGAGACTGTGAGATCTGATCTGTCACATGGAAGCAGTCTCCGTGATGGAGGGCTGTGAAGGGCACTGTCAAGGTGACTCCTGCTGGTGGTGAACTGGGGGGGGGGGGGCGTGGGATGGTTGGTTGGTGGGGTGTGACTTCACAGAGCCTACGTGACTGGGAGATTTACCCCCCCTCCTCTCCCACTTTCCTTTTACTTTCGTTCTCACGGTTGAGATTAAGATCTCCTGTTGTAATTGTTGCTCTGTGAGGCGGACTAATGCTGCCGAGTTGATAGCATCACAAGGTGCTGGGGAGGATACGTGGCCCCGGCTGCTCTCATGTACTCTGCATGTTCCAGTGGGCTGCGGTGGGAAGGCAGTGGCACCTGGCTATGTGATGTCTGTTGATCGACTGGCTTCTGGAGAGCTGCCACTCCCCCCAGCTTTCCTTTGTCTCCCTCCAGTGAACGCGGCAATGTGAAAAGAAAAAGGGGGGGGGGGGGGGGGGGGGGGAAGAAAGACTAAAAAATACAAAAGGAAACCGCGCCCCCTGGGTTTTGGGGATTTTTTTAAATGTTTTTTTTTACACCTGGCGTACAATAAGGGCATCAATCATCTTCAACAGACCTGAGACACACATGGCTGAGTGCCCACCGCCCCCCCAACCCAAAGCACTGCTGCTTGACAGACTCACTTCTTAATGAGCAGTTGTGCTGCCACATACTGTTCAGTCTAACCCAGGACTGCTGTAATCACATAGACAAAGTATACATCCACCCAAGAGCCTTTGCCTGTATTCACTTCTCATAGGTTTCTTAAAATACACAGTTTTAACTCTGCAGGAATAAGACTGAGACAGTTAGAATATCAGAATATAAAGAACAAGAGAGAGAGAGAGAGAGAGAGAGAGAGAGAGATTATGCTAAAGAGCTGTAAAGCTGAATAAAAGGTAGGTTAGACCAAGATATTAAAATTAGTCATTCTTTCCTTATTCAAAGCAGCCATTAAAATCTCCCTGCTGATTTCCATCACATGAATATAATGATCAAATATATACTTGAAATAATTTTTGATTTATTTGAAATTTTATATGAAAAATGGCTGTTCACCAGTACAACTGTGTGTGTTAAGATAAGGCTTCATAATAAATCCTGATTGATTTAAAGGAATGTTTTATAATGTGTGTGTGTGTGTGTGTGTGTGTGTGTGTGTGTGTGTGTGTGTGTGTGTGTGTGTGTGTGTGTGTGTGTTAATTTCCTGTAACTGGAGTAGAACAGAATATAGAATGCAGGTAATTACACAGTTATTTCTTTTCTTCCTTGTGTGGAATGTCTCTCTGTGCTGCTCATGTGTGTCGGACTCCACATGTGTGTCAGTGTGCGTCTGTGTGTTACACGGATGCTTGTGCAGCTCGTACAGTGTGTGTGGCTCTGGGACGTCATCATGCCGCGGCAGCTTATGGATCCGTGGAACAAGGAAGCAGCAGAATGTGACACGTCGGGCGAGTTGAGAAATGCCGTCAAGAATTTAGAATAAAAACAATTCTGACAAACCCGAAGCGTCACTGGCGTTGGGATGAATTTGTCGCGGAGCAGAATGACACTTACGTGGACAATAGTGGACACGTTCTTATTGTTAACGTTACCTGACGGGAACTCAGAGCATATTCATGCATTGCATCATGGGAGTGGTTGTTGGTTTGCATGTCAGTTTGAGCAGAAGAGCGAGTGCTGTTCGGTGCCAGATCGTGACTTTGTGTGGGAGCTGCTGCTGCTGCTCCCACGCATCTCTCTCTCCCTCCCTCTCTCTCTCTGTCTCTCTCTCACTCTTTCTCCTCTGTTTTTTTTTCTCGGTCTAAATCCGCCGGTCTTTGACCTCGGCTCTCGTCTCACTGAACCACTAATCCACTCTCTGTGTCACAACTGTCCATAGAAGAAATAGTAAGTTTGTTCCGTGATTAAATCCTCAGTGCAAAGTCCACATAAGTCCGAAAAGCTCATTTCCCTTGTGTGTTTAACCCATGGACTGTTTATAAAGACGGACATGACAGCCCCCCCCAAAAGTGAAGCCAAGTCATCTTGCCCCCCCCCCCCTGGTGGCTGGCTGCAGTATTACTCATAAACTGTGCCTCCTCCATGTTAGCAGATGGGACATGGACCAAACTAAAAGGTGAAGATGGTTTCTCTCATTTTAGGCAGTGTGATATGTTCAAATGTAATTTTTTCTGGTAAGTGCAGTTTTGATTAGTTAACTCAAAGTTAATCTTTGAGTTTGCCACTTAAATTCACAACATCTTTTATGACACAGCTTCAGTAGTTGTTGGAGTTTTCCGATGAAGCTGTGTGACCCTCTAACACAAGGTTAATACATTGAAAATGACATAAATAATGCATGTGCACGACTTTTTTACTATTCACAAGCTAACAATTTGTCTGGTGATGAGTGGACCTGCAGGTGGTGATGTTTTCTGATGAGATAAACCAAATTTCCGTGTTCTGAAATTTCACTCTCGCTGACCTCGGAGGCTTTGTGTCACTGGGCAGTGACGGGGGTTGCTAAGGTAATTTAATTATCAGACCCTCCATGGGCAAGGGTAATTACTGCCCTCTAAATCCCCACTAATCCCCCTTCTGAGGCCCGTACACAGATTCGGCCGGGGGGGGCGCTAGTGCTGACTCCTCAATCCCGTCCAGGACAGGGCCCCTTCCAAAAACCCACACTGCTCCTGTCTGCTCCTCTATGGGTTGATTAATGTGAGGCGTGTCCTCTCCATACTGTACCGTGTGTGTCCAGAGGGATCCAGTTATCAGCCCCTGTGAATTCCCCTCACGTTGCTCTCCGCCTCCCCCATGTGTGTGAGCCAGGGGGACTCTCGGGTCAAAAGGGGCCACTCATCTCTCTATATGAATGTAATTATCACTGCTGGGATGAACAGGGTGTGACCTCTGTGAGCAGCAGTGACTGGAGTGAGAGGAGATGGAGACGAGTTAAAGGCGACTGACTTTTAATCGGAAGCTCTGCAAAATGCGACTGGTTATTAGCATCGTTTTGCTTATTGTTGATATCGGCTTATTTCAATTGAAACTAGATTAACTCTTTCAGTGTCAGAGCATCGTCAGGATGTTCCACAAAATCTAAACCTAAGTTGACAACGTAATTATAAAACAAAAATCCAGAAGCCCCATTTTGAATCACCACATATGGTCCTTTAAGAACCTAATAACCCAACTCCGATGTTAGCTGTTTCAAAATGGAAACGTTCCCCTCTGGCTTCCTCTCCCTCTCCTCTAACCTCAGACGTCGGCCAAACATCTGTGTGACATCAGTGCCATTGGCAAGTGTTCCTGACCCGAGCAGGTGGTGTGTGTGTGTGTGTAACTGTGTGTACTGTACGGTCCATGTGTGTACGTGCGTGGGTGGGAGTTTATGTACAGTATCTGCAAGCACGCATGTGAGTGACGGAGGCACCGGGTAGTGGTGAAAGCAGCACCTGTGTGTATTGAAAAAGAGTTCTCTGAATAGCTCCATATTTGAACAGCCACTTATCCGCTGATAAAGCTGTTAGTGATTCGTGGCAGCTTCCTGCCTGCGGTGGAGAGGGAGGGAGAGAGAGATAGAGGGGGGGGGGGGGTGGAAGAGAGAGGACGAGTGGGAGAGAACCGGAGAAAGAGAGAGAGATTAAATGAGAGCATCAGCTGTAATTAGGGCTGCTTTCCTCTATTTGGAAGTACATGTCTCTCTCTCTCTCTCTCTCGCTCTCCGAGAGAATTAACTCTGGACACTCTGGGCGGGCGAAGCAATACAACTTGAACGCTTTAATGGGCAAAAAGTGAGATTTAGCCAGTGTCTTAAAATGAGTGTAATTAATCTGGAGAGATGGACACTGGAGTTGTCCTCGTGTGCTGACTTTGTAAATGACGGCGCGGGATGCTTTGCCACGTGGGTGGAGACTGGTGAGGTTGGTGTTGTTTTTGTGGCTGCTGGTGCACGTTGCATCAGGGCTACACACGGACACAGGATCGATGTTGTCAGACGTTATCAGCCACAGGCTGAGAACCCAATTTTTTCTAGACTCCACTTCAATAAACCCAGCTATCATTTGCTCACATCTCATGAATTTTGTTGTTTGTGTAAGAGGGCTGCTCTTTAGATTCTCGAGGACGTCGACAGCTCTTGTTGCTTTCAGGTTTGAGGGCACTCGTTCTCTTTGGACAGAGGTGTGGCCCAGTCGCCTTAGAAATTACATTTCTAACATTTTAGATGATTTTGCATCACATGATTATATTTTTTATATCTCCTTAATATTGGCCGGACCTTAGTTGTCCTTGTGCAGATATTGCGGAGGAAGAACGTAGATCGTAAACCAGGGTTTGGCAGAATCAAATCTATATCAGTGATTGAACAAATGTAATGTAACGAGGCTGTGAACAATCATAGAGATCACAAAACAAAAAATCCCAGTGAAAGAAACTCAAACAAAGTAATATTTATAGCCAATTATAGCCTTTTTAAAGCAGTGCCTCCTATTTACTGACAGTTTGCATAGTCCAGAAATGTTAATTTCATATTAGGAAATTAATATTGAGATTAGCAAATATTCAGCCAAGAACCTTTAAACTACATTTTGAAAGTCTTGCAGTCCTTTTCTTTTCCATGAGCAATTCAACTATCAGGAAAATGTCCCTTTGCCAGACACAACCTTACAATAACACATACATATAAAGATGAACACTTTACTTTTCATAACTTGGATATGACAGAATTTCAAGTGTTAAGGATTATTTGATGAATCTTTCTCATTGCAGATAAAAGCACGAGGAACCCTTTCAGTGATCAGTCGAAATGCAATGCACCTCAAGTGGAGTCAGGAACAGCTCATTCACTGCTGGTTTGAATAGATGAGGTACAGAATCTTCTTCCTGTTCCAAAGCCTCACGTCCCCTCTGAATAAGAGTCCCTGGTTTGCAGTGCACAGGGTGACCATTCAAATGCTCCTGACATTTGGGAAATTGTCCTTTTTGTTCACCCATCTCTTCTTATTTCCCCACCTTGCCTCCAAATGTCATTTCGTCCCTTTTCTTTCCTCTTTGACCCCGTCGGTCGCGCCGCTTCCTCTTTCCTCTCGTGTTCCGCTCAGAGTGACCGCTGAGAACAGCTGCTTTGAAAAGAATTTCTCTTTTGGCTTTCCTGTTCATGTCCCTCCTTCGTTTTCTCAAAATCGTGATGATGAAAGTTGCCGTTTCAGGCAAAGGGCAAACTGTGTGTTAGTTTTTTTATATAGTAGACGCTGCGTTTCAAAGGAGTTAACTTTTGTTTAAGGTTGACGTGGCTCTGATGCACTTAAACTGGGTTTGTGTTCATTCTGTTCAGTTTCAGAGTAATATTTTTATCAAGCATGAGTGTATTTGTAGATAAAAATCTGTTTAACACAATTATGTTTTTTAAAAAGGTCACGTATGTATGTAGGATGGAACTGCACTGGATGGTGGAGGCATACAGCTGCCGGGTGGTTATTCTAGTTTGGCTCTATATTGATGTGAGGCTGCCAGTGGTCGGAGGTGACTTGTCAGTCAAACAGCTCCAACATTCACTGACGTCTTTTTAGTAAAGTTTGAGTTTGACTCTCTTTTCCTAGTTTTTTCTTAGCTCCCGTCTCCGTCACTGTTTATACAAAACTACCAAGTTCTTCTTTTATTTGCAGATAAATTGTCGGCCCCTGTATCTTTTCTTCAATTCTCCAAGACAGCAGAGGTACCGGTAGTGTGACGCTTTAATGGCTTCTGAATTCAAGACCTGCCACCGATATCAAGGTTTCCATTTATACAGAAAAAGAACATGAATTCTCCACAGCAGAAAATAGGATGTTCAAACAGCGGAAATGTTTTTTTTCCCCCCTCAGTCAGTCTGGTAGTTTCAACATACAAAGATATGCACAGCGACGCGAGAGCTCGGTGTTGTCCTCAGAGGACAGTAATCTGTACCCAGAGACCCAGTTCAGTCATTAGCGATTTCACAGCTGCCTTCGTTTTTCTTCCTGTTCAGAGCGCCGTTAATCTCAAAACAACCCAACGAGCGGAGTGTTTACTCTCTTTCCCGGAGAAATTGTTTGGGCGAAAAGAAACTATTATCTTTCAGACAGTTAACGTTTGTAAGCAAGATAAGCTCGGAGTTGTCAGAGGTGTGCAATTTCCAGCCTCTAGCTGTGACAACAGATGGCCTCTGCAGTGCTACGTAGTGCAACGTGTGTTTAGTTGACTCGGTTGGGAAGGAAGACAGATATTCTCCACAGAGGACGTCCCCGCGCCGCTCAGCGTGGCTGCGCTTCTCACTCTGCTCATTAGGGTTGAACCATGAAACTGCTGGACCCCAAATGTGTAGAGCGGCCACATCACGCTGATCCCCACGCAGTCGCAACAACACGCGACGCACACACAGAACACACAGAGTCGGAGTCAGTGAACCAAAGCGTATGTACGTAGGAGCAAGCTGTGCAGTGTCCAGACAGGCTGTTAGCTGGTAATCATTAACACCGGCTCCCTGTTTGCTTTGACTCACTCCCGCCTGTATACGTCTCTTAGCTTTTATACATGCGTGTTGTCAACAGTACCACGCGTCTCATTGTGCTTCATCAGCCCGTGCACTTTATTTACATCTCTTCATGGGCGTACACATGTGCACACACACATTTAGCATCTGTTCACGCCCGCAGTCACATCTCTTGCAGAGTTACAGTTTGCCGCAGACTTCCTGTTCTCCAGCAGCCTCGTCATTATAATCTGTCGACAAAACAAGGAAAACACTCTGAAGGTAAATTCAAGCATTTCCTAGGCAAAGGATTGATTGGATGCAAAATGACCCAAAGAGGAAATGAGTGTGTGGCTGGAGAAACAGAGAAGAAACATCTCAGCAGGGGGCTGCAGGAAGTGGACTCACAGATTCCGATTCAAACACACTGTAGACTTAAATAACAACCTGTGTTTAATGTTTCAGACAACATCATGGACTGGATTGTAAAGTAATTGATTCATACTATGCAGATGAATTTTCTTTTGTCATTCATTGTCTGAAATGATGATTTTTATCACAGACTGAAAGTTATTAAAACACTTAAAGCCAGAAGCAGGATTTTTATTTAAATATCTCTATATATTTATTACTTGTTACTCTAAGAAGCTTTCAGACTAAAATGAAAAACAAGCCTCTCAGTTGCAGTATTGATTTTGATAAAGATAATTTACTGTGATAAATAACTGGACAGCATCATAATAAAGACGTCCTGATTAGTATTATGTTTTGAATCTACTTGAGTTTCCAGCTAGTATTTATCATATCTTTGTTTTTGAGCCTAAGATTGACTCTAATGGATAAAACTGAATTAGTGAGTAGGCATAAATATTTGCTTTATAATTTTAATGTCGTCTTCAAAAACACTTGCCCAGAAAATACCTGAGATAACAGGAACTCAAATAAAGGTCCATCTGGGATCTTGGGATTTTGGGATGATGTTTTCGTCTCTTCCATCCTAAGAAATGTCTCATTCTTACCCGTCAGCAGCGGCACATTGTCTCTCCAAGGGTTAGATATAATCTTACCTGAATAATCTCTTAAACAAACCAAAATGTGTTGACATGTGATGGTTGGGCTTGTTATGCTCGTCTGTTTACCTCCATCAGCTCAGGTGCTGTTGGGCGTCACTGTGTCCAGTCGAGCGCTCAAACGAGATTCAATTGGCCCGGCAGATTTTTGCTGCCGGTCGTCCTTTGCCTTTGCATCTGCTGCCCCCTCCCTGGGAGAGCCGAGTGCCACATCTGGTCGCGCCGGGAGTCGAGGGGACGCCAGGCAGCTCCTCCAGGCAGAGCATTAGCATACATTTACTCTGGGAATGCCCTTGACGAGATGTCTGAAGAATTGGACGTGAGAAGCGTCAAATGCACCAGCGGGACCTGAGGAGAGACAGGGTCAGGGGGAGTGAGACAGAAAAGATGGAGAGACTCAAGAAGAGCGAGTGGCAGGATTTACAGTCGTTCATTAATTACACCATCGGATGTTATTAGGCTTTCACGAGGTGCTTTGTCTTATTAAAAATGAAATAAATAAACCACAAACCAATAATAAGTTTGCTGATAATGTCTGGAAAGACACGTTTGATACTAAACCTCCGGGGGACATTTGTTGTCATGGAGCAGAAGGTGCGAGTGGATGGGTGGAAATGTCAGAAAATAGTGAGCCGAGAGATGGAGAGGATGTGTGCGTTTCGTCTGACAGAAGAAGAGCAAGTGAGGGAGAGATAATTTGGGGGAGGGGGCTGGAGGAGGTGGGCGGGAAGAGAGGAGGCGAGTTTCACGGACACAGAGAGAGAAAGAGAGAGAGAGAGAGAGAGAGGAAGAGGTGGGGAAGGAACAGCGAGCAGCGAGCTTGCCGGAGCTGTTGAGTGTGTGATCGTGAGTGCTTCTTGAGCTGTCGTGTGAAAAACAGGAGGACATTGCTTTTTGAACCTTTGTTTTTTTTTTTCCTCAAAGTGCCACATCGAGCTCCAGCGGCGAAAAGCAGAACTTGTCCAAGCCCCCTTTTCCTGGGATTGTGAAGAGGACCCGGGGAAGCCAGCGTGCTACCAGGTAAGAAACCTTCCACAAAGAGAGAGAGAGCATGAGAGGATGTGAGTGTGGAGCCGGTGATAACGTGGTTTTGGGGGAATCGCACGACAGCTCTCGTTTGTGTTGCTGCTTTGAAAATGATCCATGTGATGCCTGGTTGAAATGGAGGAAACATGCTGCTTCTGATGTGTCCACATGTGTGTGTGTGTCTCTGTGTGTGTGTTGCCAGCAAACATGGCTCGCAGGACACTGTACTGTATTTGTGATTGGAGGAGTCAGCTCGTACAGAGGAAGAGGAGGAAGAGGAGGAGGAGGAGGTGTCGTGTCGTGTCTTTTGACAGCAGCTGACAGATGTCAGGCGATGTCAGAATAACCAGGACAGGGATTTCTTAAAATAAACACAGAAGATCAGATTCATTTTTGGGAGGAACTGGAAAGAGGGCGAAGACTTTCCTGCCTCACTTTCTTGTTTTACAACTGTTTAATACTCACACCACAGGTCAGTTTTCCTGAAGTATCTCTTCCACTCGTGTTTGTTCCTTCTTTCAAAACCCAATAATCGGCGTGCGAGTAACTGTTTGCACGTCTACATTTACGAGAAGCTGGATGTGTCTTCGTGGCTCGATAGGATCTGTGACAGGCAGGGATAAGCAGACTGCCACCGAGGGTCAGGCTCGATGTGGCAGTGGTGAAGTCGTGATTCCCCAACAGGAGCGAGTACAAAGACGTGCTGTGCAGCTGTATCAACTGTACTATACGGCTGCGTCCTGCAACTCTGGGTTTTTCGATTTGTTTGTCATTTAATGAGAAGTTACACGCTAATCGAATCACTGCTCTGCCTCTCCTGTTGTCTGTCGTTTCCCCTTTGTCATCTCTTATCTCCTCCTCTGTCCCTCTCCGTCCTCATTATCCCAGATTCGACTGAAATGAACTAGTCAATCTCTCTTCCTTGTACCGTCGCTCGCTCCGTGCGTGACATGCAGTCCACTAAACAAAGGCAAACTCGTGAGGCCAGAGGCTGAACAAAGCTTCTCCATTCTCTCCTCTCATTTAGAAACACGGAAGAGGTCGTGACAGCCATCACACAAAAACCAATTCAGTTGTATTTTCAGTTCCATTTTTTTCCTCTACCTTCTAAAACCTTTATTCTCCTACAAGGTTCCACTAAAGCCCTTTTCACATCCCCGCTGCCTTTTGTGGCTCCTTCTTGGAAACAGGATTTCTACGTTTTCAAACTGTGGATCTGAACAATCCGCCCGCCGCTCATATTCAAGCCATTGTTAACGTTAGACTCACTTGTGAAACCCGGAGTCATTTATTCAAGCTATTCCTTCTCCTTTGAGGACACCGGATGAAACACTGCAGCCACTGGCACCGTCATGCGATTCAACAACTGTGTGTCGCATGTGTGTGTATCCAGCTGTGAGTGCTCCCGTTGCATCAATAGTTAATGAACGTCGCCGGGCGCTCATTCACACGGCCCATTCACTCCGGGGTTTTGTTTGTCTAACGGCTGTTCCGCTTCGACTGACACGTACTGTACTGCACCACTATGGAGCTTAAACACAGCTCTGCCAGAGTCAGATCCAGGCAATATGCTGACCTTCACACAACCTTGCAGTGTGACAGTGGGTGTTCTGTGAGTTATTAAGGGTTGGTGACGTTTGTGAGGAATGGACTTGTCTCATTAATTTGATAAAACCAGAGAGGGAAGTGGAATGGAGGAGGGGGAAATACACTTTTATCATCAAATCTGTTCCGGTTTCTTTGGGGTAAAAGGAACATATTTGTAAATGTTCATGCTTTTCCTGTACGTGCACATGAGCTCTGGCCGGTATCACCTCATCCATGGACGTTCCAGCTTTGCTGCCCAGAGCAGGCAGCTCCTTTCGGTCCACTGGATCCAGTCCACTCTCTCCGTGACTCATTGCCTCGTCCACGCTGATTGGCTGGCTTTTCTACTCCAGGGGGGAAAGACGGGATGACGAGGGGGTCGACCTCTCACGAGCAGGGATCAGCCGCTCTTTTCACGCTGCATCCCGCTGGACACACGCTCGCGACGTGTTCCCCCCCGAAAAAAATCGTCACCCAGGCGCAGAAGCAGAATGTGGAAATCAAACAGGAAATGCTCATGATTGCTGAAAAAGCAACTTGTTTGACAGGAATCACTTCACATTCATTCAGTATTCAAAGTAAGAATTACTGAGATCAGATATTAGATATTCCATGCAGCCCCAACCACAGTCATGTTTTTCATCCATCTGAAGGATCCCCCCCCCCCCCCCCCCCCCCCCCCCTCATCCCTCTGTGGATGACGCTGTCACATGTGACATCTCTGAAGCAAACAGGGCGTGGAGCTCCCCTGCCTGCTGAGACTCTGCCTCTTCCAGACAGACCCGGCTGAGACGAGGTCCAAGCCGCTCCACCCAGTCAGTCAGTCAGTCAGTCAGTCAGTCAGTCAGTCGGTTGGTTGGTCAGTCGGTTGGTCAGTCAGTCAGTCGGTTGGTCAGTCAGTCAGTCAGTCGGTTGGTCAGTCAGTCAGTCAGTCAGTCAGTCAGTCAGTCGGTTGGTCAGTCAGTCAGTCAGTCAGTCAGTCAGTCAGTCAGCAGAGTCCATGTTTATTTTAGGGAGAGAGAAGCTGTGGTGCTCAGGCCATGCAGCGCTGATCCAGCACCATGGACAGCGCTCCTGTGCAGGGGAGGGTGGATTTAGATTTCAGCACCGGCTCGTGTGGACGGACGTGAGGACCGGACAGAGACGAGCTACGAGGGGAAAGATGGAGGACATGTCCTTGTTTGTGAAGATTACTCATATTGGTGATTAGATCATATACTGCATGTTTAGTAGTAAAGCAGTATTTACCCAACTTAGTCTATTTGTGTTTTCAAATGAACGCTGACTGTCAGTTGGGTCCTCAGTGTTCGGTGCTTAACCAGGTAGCTCGGCTGAATAATTACAACAGTTTCCAAACTGACAAAGCTTATGAAGAGTCCGTGCTCACAAATTCACTGGAGCATTAAATCCTCTTATAGCTTCCTGTCCCCTGATCTGTTGATAGTGTCAAATTCACTACGGTAACGAGTGATATCAATCTTCTCATCCAACAAGGAAACAAATATGTATTTCCTCAAAATGCTTCACGATAATTCTAATGTAAAGATTGATATATCTATTTGACATAAAAAGATCAGTGTTCCAAGCAGAATTATGAGTTAAGAATTTAGTTTTATTTTAGAATTGCCCTCCGGGAACAAGAAGAGTTGTTTTGAATTTGAATTTATTGCTGATGTTCTGGACAAAGAGGTGGATCCAAGATTTGTCTTCGCTCCACTCCTCCACAAAATTAATTGGAAATCTGTTCAGTAGTTCTTGAGTAATCGTGCTAACCAACACATTATATCATGTAAACACACATAAATCTATTAAACATTTTTGAAAGCACAGTAATTAAAATGTACTCTACTTCTTTAGCTGTTGGCAACCATCCCCCTGAACAACTTTAACATCATTCACTACAAGGAAGCAAAACAAAGTGAAATAACAAAATGTCTTCAATTGAGGAAATGGAATATAGTTGTTAGGTTAATAATTTATTCTTGTATAAAAGAGGGCTTTATGTCAGTGAAACGTAAAAACCACCTGCTCAGAATTCATGCATCATATCCAAGAAACACGCTTCATTTCACTCTGTAAATCATCGTGATTAATTTGCGTCTGCTGTAATAAATGTGACGTATGACTCACTTATGGCTTTGTTGATCCGTTGTGTTGATTCTGATTCATGGATTTACTTTATGCATATATGTGCACAGCCAATCTGAAGTGTTAAATTCACCCCTGGAACACACAGCTACTTTTTTAAGTAGCTGTGTGTTCACAGGTTTCATGAATTAATTAGCTGTGTTTTACATCTTCGGTTTGACGACACAGCGAGAAGGTGTGAAATCAGACGTGAACGCCGGTTATTTCTGTCTCCTCTGATCTCTGGACTGAGAAAAGTCAGAAAAGATAAGAGCCATTCGCACACGTGCGTCTACCCTCACACACATGTGCACGTGTGTCTACACGAATATACATACATGGGCTCAGCGTGACATTAATTCTGTGCCTCGCAGCAGATTCTTCAAATGCAGCCTGATCTCCAGCCCCCACCCCCCTGCCCACGTACCCCCGACAGAAACAATAAAAGCTCAGAGTCTCGCCCTCGGGCGTCCATCTCACCACTGGACAGCAAACCACCCGTCACTCCTCTCTCTCTCTCTCTCTCTCCCTCCCTCTTTCTGTTTATCCATCTATTTATCCTCCCCTCTCTCTTCTGAAGCACCATACACATGTCCCCTAATTAAGACAGCTAATAACTAACCAGGGTCATTTGTATATGTTTGCATTAGCATAATTGAATAGCCATGAGTTAAGTGTTTTCCACTGGTGTGTTAATAACCCGTTCTGGAGGCGAGCACGTGCGCAGCGATGTTTGTTTGGCTCCACGCTGTCATGAACTGGGAGGCATCCATGCGTTCAGTCTCCTTCCCCTTCTCCCTGCCTTGCTCCTCTTCCTAGCCAACGCCATAAACCTGAGGTGTGGTCATTTTCCTTGTCTGTAAGCTGTGTGTGTGAAGACCAGAAAGTAATAAACTGAGAGCTGTCCCAGTGTGAAAAGAGGCAGGAAGGCTGACCATCACACACACACACACGTGGCAGGTTGTGGACAGCACTCGGATTGCCGGTGTCTGCAAGTTAATTTTCTAGTGTCAAAAACAGACGAAGGCTGGAGAGAGTTCACGTCTGTGGTTTTACCTTCTGATCCGACAGCAGAGGGTGGTCGGTTCCTCCTCTACACCCCATCAATACACCGCTCCTTCTCGAGGCTGTAACGTTGACGGCAGGAGGTGGAGCACGTGAAGAGAGAGGTGATGTGAGTTGGAGTTCATGTGAAGAGAGGGATGAAGGGAGGAGGCTGATGACAGGGGACGCTGCGAGGATATAATTTCCATCTCAGTACGCCGCTTGTCATTGCGCCGGGTAAGTCGGTGTATATATACGCTGCGATCTGAGCGGAAAAGAAGTACTTCTTATCACTACATCTCTGACTCCACAGAAAGCTGCATATCCACCAGAGACCTGTATTTATAGAGAGCGAGGGTGGGGGGGGGGGAGATGATGGCACCAAGAGCGAGTCTTGTTTTTTTCCTTCAGCACAGGTTACTGAAAGGTAAAAGGAAACTGCAGAGGAGCACACCTCAAACATATTTAATTGTTGCATAGCAACAACCCAGTGGATTTCAGTAGTTGAAGCACAAAGCGAAGGCTTGTTTTGTGTTTGACACAATGCGAAATAAGATGTTGTGAAAAGGAGAAAATATTTTTTTACAACTTAATATCGGATAAATGAACTTGTGTTTTAATAATGGGCTGAAAATATTGGAGCATATGTCTCAGTTTAAATCATCCGGTCGCTTGTTTCCCATCACATCGACAGATTTGTTCTGAGGATCATCTTCCAGATAAAAAAATTGATTTATCTTTTAAAGAATCTGTTTACACAAGAGATTCCTTCAACATAAGTCATATATGTATTTATCTAAGACATTATACAGAGATGGAACTATCCAGATACCGGTTACTGTTGAACAATGTCTTTGATTCGAGCAACGGAACAGCAAGGACCTAACAGTTTGTTCCTCATTCTGCAGGTGTGAGATTAGATTTCCTGTTTTTCTATTTACCAGGGTCACTGAGGGGGGGGGGGGGGTCACCATCAGTAACCTCACAGTTGTGAGTCGTGAGCAATTAAAGGCTCTATCATGTTAAAAGGCTGAAAGGAAAGAAGCCAAGAGGTTATCTCCAAATCAGGCTTTTTCTCCAAACTCTGTCCTCTGATGCATTGACACGATGTGAAGGTGAGCGAGCTGCAGTAAATGGAAGGTAATCACTGATCGGCGATGTCCACTCGGGAGTTTATTATCAGCTGCCCCATCGAGGAGGTCCACTATGGGAGGAAGGGATCCCATTACAGATGTGTCCTGCAGGGCTTACAGTTGCAGCGCACAGGCGTGAACACAAACCCCGGCACCGCATTCATGTGCAAAACTGTGATTTATGTCTTCGTGATTGTGAGGCTGAGGGAGCGAGAGAAAGAACCCCACAGAAATGCGGATACATTTCAGAGCTTTTCAAGTTCCTTCCTCTTCCTGCTGAGAACAGAGAAGCAAGTGGGTCACGCAAGAGGCTTCCGTGCGAGTCTGAACTCAACGTCTCTCCCTGCACAAAAGCCAGGTTTAAAAAGCCTGGTGTAACGCAATCAGTGCCTTGGCGTTTCCACTGGAGACGTATCCCCCCCCCCCCCTATCCCCCAAAACACTGTGATGAATTTCAGAAAAGAAGGGTGAAGTGAGGAGAGGGAAATGTTGAGCTAAAGCACGAATATTCTTTCTCTTATTCTCCTGAAAAGCTCCACCTGAGCTTACATCACCTGCTCTCAAATCAGACGAGAAAGATGGAGGTGTGTGTGTGTGTGTGTGTGTGTGTGTGTGTGTGTGTGTGTGTGTGTGTGTGTGTGTGTGTGTGTGTGTGTGTGTGTGTGTGTGTGTGTGTGTGTGTGTGTGTGTGTGTGTGTGTGTGTGTGTGCTTTATTTGGAGATATAGCACTGTGTGAGATTACTGTGATTAATGGCAGCACGTTGAGCTCATGCATTATTCATCCTCTGTCACTTTCACCTACTGCCAAAAGTCGTGACTGATTTTCGTTTCTGATTGGGGGGGGGGGGGGGTGCTGGAAATTTGAAGCTGAATTAACAAAACCAGCCTTTCCACATTTCACCTAAAAGCAGCTGGGAGTGAAGACCAGTGAGAAACCATGTCAAACAGCCGTCTAAGGTTTATTTATTTAAATGTTAAAGAACGTAACGTGAGGTAAAGTCCTTTGAGAATAATATAAATCATAAATCGAGTCCTTCCCTCTTGCCAGAACCCAGCCGTCGCTCTCCGTCTCTGTCTATCCCATAATTGTCAGTATAAATAACCTCTCTGGCTGCTGATATGATAAAAACCCCCGGAGAAAGAAATTACCCAGGATGCACAGAGAGCGCGTAGTTCACTCAGGGAACGAGCTGCTGGATTATGGTGGCTTAAGTCTGACATTCACTGAACACTCTGCGCTAATTTACTGTTTCCACCCGCACCCAGTGTGTGGTCAGGGTTTACCCCCGGGACTAAGACGTCTTGAGGGAGCGAGGGCAAGGGGCCCGAGATGACCCGATAACGCTCCTTCAGATAAGTTGGTTACTGTGTGCGGCTGCAGAGGTTTGCATTGAGTTGCGTCATCGCACAGGGGTATCATTCAAAAGAAGAAACCTTTCTGTTCCCTACACACAAACTGACTGTCAAAGCAACTGCATCTTTCTCTCATGACCTCTTTTATACATGAGCATTTAACGCATGTTTTCTGATTGATTGTTTTACATTGCTCATTTATTTTGTGGTCGCTCGGAACCTCAGTTATTCCTGAAACAATCTGTCAAATAAACAGAAAATGTAACAAACATTATTCAGAAAAATCCTTCCACCAAGTTTCGTTGAGTTTTGGCTTAATTCTGCCGACATACAAACAGACAGAGATAATTATTAACCTGTCAATCATTAACACAGATGAAGCAGCTACTTGATAAACGGCTGTTCTGACATTTAAAATCATAAATACAGTGACATTCTGTAGTTCTGTCTGTAAACACGTGACATCTGATGTGGCCTCTGTCATTTATCTTGTTCAAAAACTATTAAAAACTTAACGAGTCAAACAAAGTGCTTGAGACTAAGCTCCCGTTGCCACACTTGATTTTCTTTGCCTGGTAAAAAGGTCAAGTATTAACTGTGTATCACTACGGCACAGATTATTACTACGTGAGTCCAGTATAGATGGAGTTATTGCACATTGATTTACATGTAATTACATTATTCAAATGTGTTGTGTAAACTGAAATTGGAAAAAAAAACATGCTTGTATCCGAAGTAGCAGGGAAAAGAATGAATCCGCAGTCGACAGTTACAAGGAAAAAAAAGATTTGAGATCAGCGTTTACATCGGCTCTGTAATTGGAAACAAAATGCGATGTCAGTCTCCGTCTGGGTGAGAGCGGCGGCGTGTTGGCTGCCGGAGGTTTGAGAGCTTTTAGCGGAGCTGAATTACCCCCCCAGGGCACTCTTCTCTCCCCCCCCCCCCCCCCCCCCTGAATGTACTGACGAGATCAGCGACAGTGTCTAACCTTGGCTTCTCTCTCTATTTTGCGCATGTCTTACCCCACCTGCCTTTCCTCCCCTTTAGCCCATCAATCAATCCAGCCTCCCGCGTCACGCTCCAGTAAGCTTGACTGGCACTAAGTAGGGAATCCGGGGCCTCTGAGCGCCGTGTGTGGCACCAGCCAGGTCATGTACATATGCTACTCCTTCATCTGACGTGCTGCTCAAAATGGCAGCGACCTGCTCGGCATCACACGCCCCCCGTTGATTTACCAGGGGTTAGTTGAGATGCTCAGAGATTTGCGTTTATCACCGGCATCTCCTTCATGAGGCCACAAGGTCAGTCACTGCTGCCGGGTCAAGGACCCTCTTTGTCGGGTCATTTTGTCTTCAACTGCTCGTCTCCTCTTTGTTTTTTAACGCCCCCACCAGGCCCCCCCCCACCCCCCCCTCGCCGTATTGATCCCTGCATCGATGTCGTTCAACACAGGCCGATCTGTTTGTCCCCGAGCAAAAAAACACACTATCATGTCTCCGAGCACGTTGTTCCACCGCTCACACCGTATCTGAGCCGCTTCCTCTATTGTGTCAGCGTGATGAGTGGTGACAGCGCTCGGAGTCATGTCTTTTGTTGGTGCGTGCGCGCGCGGGGGCACATTGTGCGTCGTTGTGTTTACCAGAGTGAAGTCGAGAGCCGCTCGTGGCCTCAGGGCAGCGCTGTGCCTGGCGGGTGGGGGTCTCGGGTTCAGGGTCGAGCCCGAGCTGAGGATCACACGGCGCTGGATGAAAGACCTGGACTCTCATGGTCATTCATTTCTATCTCTGCTGTCTGTTGATGGACGACTGGACAGCAATGGATGGTTTTCTCCATCCAGGTGATAATAAAAGAATCTGTTGTCAGCTAGAGTCTTTTAATTTCAATTCATAAAGCAGGAATGTCTTGAGAAGGTAATGAACAGGACGACCGTCCAGAGTTAGAGCTGTGACAGGCTCTAATTAAGTCTCCAGCCACACAGGATTATTATTACACTGGTTTTGTCGAGGAAAGGCAGAAGGGAAGGACGGAGAGAAAGAGATGTGATTTAAAAAAAAAGACACATGACAGGAAGTAGATAAACAGAGACAGAGAGGAGGGTAACTTCTTCAGGAGGGGAGGTAATAAGCTTTGTGCAGCACCAGCTTGCAGATGGCCGTCCTCTCCCGGTGCGGCCAAGAGGCTCCTGCTTCATTTATCTCCTGCACACAGCATTGTGTCCGTCTTTCTGGATGACTACCCCCCCCCCCCCCTCCACCTGCGTTCCCCTTCTCCTCACCCGTCCCTCACGGAGACTGGAATCCAGACTTCATTAAGGATGGTGAGAAAGTGCCTCCGACTTTCCAAGACCTCATGTGCTTTACCAACGTCCGAAAAAAATACCAATTTACCAATTTCTCACATTCTCACATTTGAAAACCAAACAATATCCGAATTATAAACGATGTATTACGCCTGAAAAACACTGTTTGCTAGTTGTTTTTTCCTTCCACTGTTTTTATTAGTCACTTGTAGTGGATCAGGATTATTCATTGCTTTTTGTTGCGTAACGAAACTTAAAATAAAACTTAAATAGATTCACTCATCTGTGAACATGATTTGTGCCTGAGTCAGAGCAACGTGGGTAAAAAAACAACGACTCCCATGTGTGACATATCGAGGGTTTAAAACAACAAACAAAACATTTAATATCTCTTATTCATTACTTTTGGTACCAGAGGAGACAAAATCATCCCTAAAGTTTCCCAGCCCTGCAGATGTCTTCATCGCTGGGTCATTGTCCTCCATGTCCTCCATTATTACCATGATGAGGCAGTAACAAACAGAAATGACCAATTTATGAAGAAAAAACCAGCATGTGTCCATATGTGTGTGTTATTGTCGCCATGCTGTGTTTGCAGCTGTGTATGTTTTTTCCTAATTTGGCCAAAATCTGCTCAATTGGAAGCCGATCCCCCCCCCTCCCCCCCTCTTTTGTCTATTATAAAACATGTGGTTTACATTAGAGCCAAAGGTACCCGAACGTTTGGACCTTGTCCTGCAGCTTGTCTGTGTTACAACAGCTGTTACACAACAAAACACAACAACACACAACACAAACAGGATCAGGAAATGTCTGGCGAGCTGTTACTTTAACCATCGGGCGACTAGAAAGACAAGAGAACGTAAATTATACCAACGTATCTTTATATTTTATACTTTCTATTGATATTTTTTAACATTTATATAGAACAAGTCAATTGTTTTGGGTGCTACATCTCAGTGTGTGTCGCTTGTTTTAGTTCTGAATTACATCCATTTCTTCCGCTTTTCTTCCAGCTGTGTTTTTTAACATTTTAACCAGGTACATTCATTAAAACTACCAAGATAAAGAACCAAGCCAGCATGTTTTAAAGGATAAAGGACAAATCCCAGATTCAGAGCTTATGTGAAACCTAAATGACAGAATTTGTAAATAAATATCAATCACTCAAACTGTAGGAAACCATATATTCAGAATGTATTAATTCCTAATTTGTCAGTGAACCTGTGAGTGAGATATTTGATGCTTTGTGTTAAGTTGTAAGACGCCTGAAAAGCACAGGTTATATCAGCGCCACACACAGAAGCTGAAAACTCAAATGTGCTCCTAATGAAAGACGGAATTTGTCACGTCTTTATTTTAAGGGAGCTGAATTTTCACACTAATTTCCAATGTTCTAGGATGTGTAAGGGATGGCTTAACACCATGCGCCCTCCTCGGTTTCCATGACGACTGTGATCCCTGTATGATAATCGGATTCCCACTATAGCTGTGAAAACACTCATTCCTGCGTGATCCAAGAAAAATGATGACATGAAGCGGCGGTGAGGAATTCGAGTGCGTGACGACAAACAGCCGGCTGGAGAGATGCTTTGTAGACGAGCCAGCGTTCGGGGTCGGACCCGGGTGAGTCTGTTCAGAGCGGCAGCGGCGAGGTGGACCACAAAGGCTTCAGCCTGGCAGAGGAGCTAAGCCATTTACAAAACAACAATGATATGGGAGGCATTAGCAGCGGTGCCTGAACAAACCCTTTCTTTTTTAAACATGTGCACTTTGGTATTAGAGGAGGAAGCACTAAGAGTAAAAAAAAAAAAATAAAGCAGAGCATTATTGATTAACCTGCCTTTCACATCACATGGTGGAGGATGGAGAAGCTCAGGAAGCCACTTGTGTCCTTGTGTTGTTTTACATTTGTGTTGTTCGGTTTTAAATCTTGCTCACAAATGTTTAGCACACATATAGAAGATATAAGATAACAAAACAAGATAAGATGAGACTTTATAAATCCGGAAGGAAATCCAGGAATACAGTATCACTATATACAAAAGTGTACAGAGAATAAAACAATGTGGAGTCTAAAGTCTAAAAAATATCAGCGAAAATACAAATATAAAGTGTATTATTGGAAATAAATGAATAACGGGATACAGTAGTAATAGTAATACCTAATATTGCTCCTGATACTGAACATAATATGGTGAAAAAACTGTAATATTGCACATGAATATATAAACTGCTAATGCAGATTGCGTTTAAAAGGTTGATTATCTGTAAATCTAGTAGCAGAAATCACATCTCAAGCATCATGAAACCAGTTGTTGGTCTGTTTTGCTTTTGCACCACAAGTGAACAACACCAGATTTTGCTTTAGTGATTAAAAACATCTGAAAAAACATCCGTTTCAAACGACAACGGGCGAAAGAAGCAGCATAAAAACTCTATAAACAATACAGACTTGTGTTGGATAACAGTTTTGCATTAGCTGTGCCCACAAAACGTACATGGCTGCCCAGAAGATCAATAAGTGAGTGAGTAATAGATATCCACATCCAATTCTGAGGTTTTAATTGCATCTGTTTTATTTCCAGACATTGGGGAGGTTTTTTTTATCTCACGCTGCAGCTGAGAGAGAAAACTGCATAAATTTGTTTCACTGGCACAGTCTCAGCCTTTCACATTCATCTCCAGCTCGGGGAGTATGACAACTATCCCCTCTCCTTTGCACAAGACAAATGACCTTATTACCGCGGAGGACCATTCAAAATAGGATCATGTCAGGCATGGCAAAAAAAAAAAAAAACGCTTCAGAGGAAATCCAGGCCTGGTCCGCGAGCCCGCGAGCCGCCGTATCTCAGGGAAACCATCAAAAGCACATTTTTACAGACCAAACAGGTTTGAGAGCCTGCGTGGGCTCGCAGCGCAACTTCAAGAAGCTCGTCCAGAAGCTCGGGTGGACGGAGCCACAGTGTCACTCTCTGTATAATTTAATACTGGGCCTCGTTTACTGCTGAAAACACATTTGTTTCCCTATAACAAAGTTTTTCTGTGTACTGACACAGATGTGCCTGAGGGGGCAGCGCTGCTTCTCTGGTTTGTTGTGTATTACGTGTGTGTTGTGTGTGTTGTGTGTGTGTCATAGCTCTAAGGGGGCAGGAGAGATTGGCCCCCGCACACAATCATCTCCCTTGTGGGAAATTAGCATCCACGTTCATAATTACACGAGGAGATAGAAGTCCCCTCTATATTATCTACACATCACTATAACTTGCCGTGTTCAATAATGCATGTGTGCAGCTGCGTGTGTGATCGCGAAGGTTTGATACCAGGTGAAGCCGCCGCTGTGACCTTGACGCTGACAAGTCAACGGTCATGAGCCCAATATGCATTAAGTGTCCAATCACAAACCATCAAGCCTGATTCATGATGGCAGACCTTAATAGTCTGACTGATTGGCTAATGGACCAATCATATTTATGTCAATCATCAAAAATAGGCTCGCTCTTTAAAGCGGATTCTATTGATTTATATTAAGATCTTTGTTTTGCTCAGATCTCGAATCTATTAAAGGTTAAAAAATACTCACTACAGCAAAAAAGCAGAGTTTTATGAGAATAAATCCGGAGTGTAAATACATAAATCCAGTAATAGAGACTTGCAGGAGGGTTGCAAGATAAATCTGCAAGTCACAAGGTGATGAACAAGATAAGGAAGAGGAAGGGAAGAGATCTTTTACACACGGACACAAACAAACAAACACACACACACACACACACACACACACCTCGGTCTAATGGATTAGTTTATGTCTGGAGGCTTCTGAAAAATATTCACAACCAAAAACTTAGAAGAGGTCGTGTGGCTGCAAAAGTTCAAAGTTTCCTCACGAAGCCAGAAACCTTCTCCATATTCCCCCTCTACGCTGTCGTACCCCAGATTTAGCCGAGCTTCACCTGTTCCCGTCTGAGTGACCCGTCGGATGAAGGTTACTGGCTCTTGCCCCTCAGGTGAGCTGCGCTCTTCTCCCCATGTTTATGCAGGTTGTCAACACCTGACGGAGAACAAAGTGGCTCTGGCAGTTGGTTTCTCTTTGCCTCGCCCACAGCTGAAGGTCAGAACAGAGTGACCTCATCCACGAACAGACACACACACACACACACATCCTCGTTTTCACGTGAAGAGAACGGGCACATCCTTAATTTGAAAGCCATGTGATCAAATCAGAAACGTGGGTTTGGCCTCTGACGTTTCCCAGATGCCCGCTGGTGCTTTGGCCCCAGTTTCATGTCCTAACAACAGATGGATCTATGCTCTTTGTTGCTTTTACCCGTTTTTTTATTATATTCCTGAGTCATGCAAACACAGCAAGTGGTGCACTCAAGTGCCAGCAGCCGGGGCAAAGATTCTCCTTTGTGTTTTTAAACGCCTGTGTGAGGGCAAGATAAAATTGTTCTCCCTGTCTTGGCTAAGCTCTTTAACAGAGACAAAGCGCTTGTCATTTTTCTTTTTCTAACACCACCTAATTCCCTTAAATGTCACAGAAACACATCCAGCTGGTGCTGAGCGGGGGCAGCAACAGTGTCAGAGCCGGTGATTCTGTTTCCCTGGCAGGAATTCCCCCTTTTTAGATGATTTTCTGTGGTTACCTCCCCCCCACCTGAAACACATTCTCTGTTGTTGTTTGCTGGTTTTCTCCTGGTGGCAAAATCTGTGTCACAGTGTCACATCGCCTTAAGCTGCCTTAGCTTCTAATTTAAAGCCATCAACAGATCATTTCTGACATGTGAGTTGATCTTTTCACGCCCCGCTGCCTCCTTTTTTTCCGAAAACGGCTCCGTGCATCAGCCGCAGCTCTGCCTTCTTACAGGGAAGTGCGGATCTTTCTCCACGCCGCCTCATGGGATAACTAACAGCTTGTTCAGTCAAGGGTTATCGGCCGCAGATGGCTGCAGACAATAAACATGATCAAACACGGGGGTGGATATTTTTGTGGCAGCATGTCTTAAACCGAGACACGAGACGATGCGACGCTGCCTTTATTTAGTCCCCAGATGATCTGTTTAGATTTTCAGAGGTTGCATCAGTTTGACCTTTTAAATCAAGCAGCTCCCGTGATTGAACATCCTGGTTCGTACCGGCGGAGCCGCGGCTTCTCTACCAACCACAAACCATCCAACTTGTGTAATGAGAGATGCGAGCTGCCCCTCATTATTAATGGCTCCTATAAATCACCCATTTATCTGAGCGACTCTAAGCTCCCAGCTAACGCTGACGCTCAGTCTCTCTCTCTCCCCACAGTGAACCAGCTTCACGCTGTACCCTGTAATCCAGTAATCTTGATTAATTCTGTTTACCTCCGTGCAGTCGTTACAGAAAATGGCCATTTTAGCAAAAGTCGTCTTAAAGGTGAGAGGTTGAATCTCACTCTACTCTTCTTTTTTTTTCGAAGGTGACAGAAAGTTGGAGCAAAGGAACGACAGCAGCTCGAGTACAGTAACGTTTTGTGTCGAGCAAAACCTGTTGATGCCTGATTGTTCAAACACAGGAGCGAAGATGACATAGCACAGTCATCTGCGGGATTGTGGAATAAAGGAAAATCACAGCAAATAACACGACGCTCTCTCCGACGCTGCATCTCCACTTGACTAATGATCCAACAGGAGAGGCTCCCACTCCAGCTACAATGCAGCCTGATTGTAGGGTGCTCGGCGCTACGAGAGACCGCTCGTGTCAGGCCGGGCTTACTTCACGTCAGCTGAAACTCTTTTTGTCCAAAGATAAATACCTCAAAGAGTGCGTTTTTATTCGTATATAATGATTCTGCCGCTTTCACCTTATCCGCTCGCATATCGCAGATGGAAAAAACGGGACAAATCAGTCAAATCAGTCCACTTATGTGCTGTTTTGCACAATTGGATGAAGGTGGCTTGTTGCCTCAGATTAGGTATTATCTCTTTGTTATGGTTTGAGTGAGTGTGAAAGTAAAGAAGAAACTGGAGGAACTTTATTCTGCGGCTGTGATTGTTGTGGTGTAATAACACAGCACATTTCTGTCTCCATATAGGAGGTGATTCATCTCTATAATCTGTGATCGCTGAACCTACTATCAGCCGTGAATTCATACATTCAATTTGAGCAAATTGTACATTTTTATTTTCCCACCGAAGCCGTTGAACTGTTAAAGGATAAAACTGATTAAAGGGACATTGTCCGACACGACGAAATGTGGAAATCTTTATGAGGTTTAAATAAGGAGGCTAATATGAGAGGCAAGGTCATAGGGTTGGGCTGATGGAGGAGGGTGCACCCGGCTACACACACACACACACACACACACACACACACACACACACACACACACACACACACACACACACACACACACACACACACACACACACACGCACTATTTTACTTATTATTATATTTATTCAGAGTCATGGCCTGTCCGATCCGACTCTTAATATTGGATATCTGCACATTTACATCCTGTAATAAAATATTCTGTATCTGACACATTGAAATAAAACAGCTTCATAGACTATAGTTAAACTCAAACCTTATTTTTATGAGCTTCTTATTCCAAAACGCTGAAAGGCCACAGTGACACTGTTTGCTGTTGTTTTACACCTGTACACCTGGAGCTCACATATTTTCTCAGAGACAGAAGAAAAACACAAAGGGGAAAACCCTCAGTTCTCCGCCCGCCACTCCCCCCCCACGCCGATCTCAAATGGAGCTCAGTAATAGACCAATTTCTGCTCTGCCTGGAGCAAACCAGCCCCTTTCATTCATGTACTCCGGTCCCTTCATTTTTGGCCAGATTGCAGCGGCACAGACACAGAGATTCCTCCTCCCCGGCAGGATGAAATGAGAGAGGCCGGTAGAGCCGTGAGGTTCCTGAATAGGCACACAGCAGAGGGCCCACATTATGGATGGTAATAGACTGTTTGTATGCCCGGCTCCCCCCCCCCCCCCCCCCGCCTCATATTGTTCATCCCACGAGCTCCCCGGGTGCTGCGACTCATTCCAAGGTCACGGGGGCTCGTAGCCGGAGAGGCCCGACCTGCACTTACAGTATCTGGGTCCCCCTGGTGGAGCTGGGTATCACAGTGTGATCCGAGGTAATAAGCACCGCTCCGTTCAGCGGCACAGTGGGAGCGATGAGAGGAGGCGGAGAGGAGGACAAAAGAGGAGTGGAGCCCGGGATTCAGAGCATGGCGGTGGGAGCTGTGTTGTTGATAATAACGTTAGAGAAGTACAGCTAAAACTAGTGTAATGAATCAGAGGAACCTGGAGGGCGAATAGGAAAGATATAGTGGCTTGTAAATCTCTCTCTTCATAACCACTGATGTGTCATCTCGCAGCCAATTCTACTGTTTCACTTTCTCGGACAGAATCGCAGCACTTTCTGCTCCTGTAATTGTTTTCATCAGTCACAGGTTTCATAACGCTGTGGCAAAGTTTTAGTGCGGCTACAAAGTTTGTTTTACTGTGCTTCATATAAAAAAACACTGTAAATCTCGGTCTCGTTGCTTGTTGTTGTTACGAAGCAGCATTAAAAACAGGGATGTAATGTAATGCAGCGCACTGGATCGGTTCATTAATCTTTACTTAAGCAGCTGCTCTCTGCAGACACATGGTAAATGGTCTGTATTTATAAAGAGCTTTTCTAGTGTCGAATACTCAAAGCGCTTTACAGCACAGCTTATTGCCTTTCACACATTCACACACACATTCATACAGTGGCAAAGCAGTCTTCAGCATCTTGCCTATGGACACTTCGGCCGTGCAGAGGGGGGGGGGGACTGGGATCGAACTGCCGACCTTCTGGTTAGACCCTGAATAACACGAGATAAACTAGAATGGCACTCGGTGGAGCCAACAGTCTTAAGCTGCAACAAATAGCACACACTCATAGTTATTAGTCCCCTAAACAAACTTTATCATTAAGAATGAACTATGTGAAGTAGTTTCTTGTCTTATACGTCCCCCAAGTTTTCCTGGAAACCCCGTTGAGTATATTTTGTGTGATCCTGCAGACAAATAAACAGACATGGGTGAAAACATAAAACCGTGGTGGAGGTAATGACATTCAAAACAGTTGCAGTCACCGTGTAATGCTTTTCCCTGAATGAAGTTTGCCTCATCAGTGATTCCCACCTCAGGGTGTTCAACATAAAACAAGCAGGTACCATTAGATAACATTAAACTCTATGGGGATAATGAAATTGACTGTAGTTATTAAGAACATCCTGCTGTCTTTATTAAATGACTAATTTAAATTCAGGCTGTTTGCTCGAGTGAACTCATGTGTGTTAGGAGTGAGATAGAATAAGTGTTGTTGTCATTCGTGCTCTGTGTGTACGAGAGGTTTGTAAAAGTCCGGTCCTCAGCAGCTCCGTGCTGCAGCCTCGAGTCCCGTCAGATGGGGAACAGCAGTGGGGATTTGGACAGCTTGCTTCTGTGTGCTTTGACCTCCGCTGGGCTCAGGAGCTTGGCTCTGCGTGACGGCGCTCCGCCGGCCTCTTCTCTGTCGGATCGGATTGGGCCGCAGTCGGATGACACAATCCTTCGCCGGTGCCCAAGTGGAGGCTGACTGGCGTCCGGCTCGTGCCAACCTGGCGCTCCGCTGGGACATCTCACAAGGAGAACGTCCCTCCAATCCAGCTCCACCTCTCAAATCTCCTGCTGTTTCCC
Source organism: Hippoglossus hippoglossus (assembly GCF_009819705.1). Classification (NCBI taxonomy): domain Eukaryota; kingdom Metazoa; phylum Chordata; class Actinopteri; order Pleuronectiformes; family Pleuronectidae; genus Hippoglossus; species Hippoglossus hippoglossus. The sequence goes on from NC_047173.1 coordinate 15,162,066, forward strand.
AGGAATAAGAATCACCACAGCAGTCCCATCCTGCCTCTTACTGTCACAATTTATCATTTAAATTACCAAATGGGGCTCATGCTTGGTTAATTATAAAGCAAATGAAAATTTCCGACTATCTCAGTTTTTAGTAAGACGTTTAGAAAAATCCGCACGAAGCTGACAGCGTGGTAAACAGCTAAAGACAGTTGACGGCTTCTTCTCGCGCTTCATTTGCTTCTCACAGACGTATTATGAATTTCATTATGTTGGGAACCAAACAAGCACTGACACTTGTGGATTCACAGACTCAAGAGAGTTTTTCTTCGAGATGTTGTGGATGTTTTCCAGCTGAGCCACTCGGTCTTTCAGAGGAGAGTACGGGACATGAAACGCGTCATTACGGGTTCTTGCTGGGGACAGATGTCAAAAAAAGGATTCCGCTGGCAAGCCCTGACATGCACTCCTCCATAAGAAGAAATTAATTGGCCTCCTAATTGCTCTCAGAGGCCGGTTTTACTGACCGAGCCATTTCCTGGGCCTCCCTTCAGCCTCGGTACAAGTACAGTGTCGCTCCTGTGTAATGTGACCATGCCGATAGTTCAATGCATATCTAGAAGCAGCATAAGTCGAGAAGAGAATTGAATTTTCAGTTGTTTCAGAACTAATCCACATAAAGGGAACATTACTTTGGAAAGTCAATAACTTCTACACCTGCAGATGCAACATTTGAGACATTGACAACATTCACCGTAAAAAAACCTCCCTCATTGTGCCGGTGGCAGAAAACATCTTATACTCGTTGGCTCTTTTGTTAAAATCCAGTTACACTCTACAGCGCTAATGATGGTGCTGGAAATAAAGACGTAGACAAAAGGCTCAAGTGTTTAATTTGCAGCATCTGTTCGTCATCTCGTAGCTCGAGTCAGAGTCATCTGCGAAATGCCTTTGTGTCTCATGTGAATGAGCAAACGTCTCATTTGAGTCCATGTGGAATATTCACACTTGTTCCTTAGTTGAAAAGGAAAAGAGGAGAGCGATGGAGGAGCAGCTACTCTGAATGTGAGGATGGGAGAAGTCAGGAGGCTCAGTGAGGAGCCATGACAGAGAGGTTTATATGGGGGGGGGGGGGGAGGATTTCAGCAGCCCACTTGGAATTAGGATGTGATATGAAGCTGGATGTGCATGCGGGGGTTTGGGTCTGGATCTGATCTGCTGTGACAGGGTGGTGTGTCAGATGCAATTCTCACTGAAGTGCGCAGATCTGAGTTCACTTTCTGAAAGCTGAAATAATCTCAAGTGTTGTGTAACTGAGCTGGTGGAGCCAGAAACTCTCAACTTTGTTCAAGATGGAGAAACTAAAACCTGGAAGCCAAAAAGAAAACTAATTCATATTAGACTATTTGATTTATCTGAATTAATGGAAGAACTATTGGAAGGCCAGCAGAGGATCAAAGGTAAATCAGACATATTTTATAAACCAAATAATGAAATGAAAAGGACTTTCCAGTACAATCTGAACATCCAAAAATGTGGATCAGAAAATAGTTTATCTTCCAGGATGGACTTACAATCCATGTATTTAGAGATCAATAATGTAAGTATACAATAATGCTTAATTTCTAATAACTCACACATCATAGACCTCATTTATTTAAATCACACGACCATGGAGTGCCCAAACTTCACTGAGGCGTTACTTGGACGTGGCGGTGGGGATGGTTCTCTGCTTTCCTGGCCACAGCCTGCAGTGATAATTATGTTGTGGGCTGTGGGCTGTGGGAGGTGGGGGGGGGGGCTTCTCTGTCGCCGCCTGAAGGTACCACAACAACAGATGTTTTGGTTTGAAGCCTCATCTTCCGCCACTGGGATCCTCGTGGTTGTGATTCTGTCTCAAGGCCAGGAAGTTGGTTGGATGAGGTTCCAGTGTTCAGTCGGGATAACGATGAACCTTTTTACTTTCTAATTTATCTTTTTGTTTGTCAGCTGGTAAGAGATTGGAGATGCAGTTGAAAGCTTCCAGAAAAGGCCTTTGCATGCAAGTGTTGCAAAGGATCAGGCAATAAATCTAATAATTGATTAAAAGCAACTGTTAAAGTCCCTTAAGCCCCTTTTTCCACCTGTAGAAACACCCAGTAACATCTGGCTTTAGTCTGAAATGGGAATGGAAAACAATCGGCATTCACTCCTGGGTCAAACGTCTGTGCAGCAGACACAGGTTTGAATCTGCTCCTGCTCTGTTCTGTAAATAATCATCGGTTCCATCTAGGAGAGCATGGCATCATTCAAAGTCGTCTCCTGTCTCCTTAGAGGAAGCAGAAACAAATACAGGGTTCAGCTGCAGGGGACACGTCTGTAAGCAAAGAGGCAGCGAGCATATTGTACCGTCTTCACCCCCCGTGTGCCGTCAAACATCCATCTCAAGGCTCCGTCTCTGTATCACACTATTATGGCTGCAGACTGTTTTATTCAAGAGCAATTTCAACCCAATTTCATGGCCTGTCTTGATATGGCTGCCTCTGATCCTAATCTACAGACTTGATGCTCACAGGAACAGAAATATCTTTGATGGCATCCCGTTCGCCTGTCAAGTGTGCGCCCTATGTAGATTTCTGATGCTAAAAATCCAATAACACCTGTGCTAGAGCCTCATCTGAGCTGTGAAGATGAGATAGATCCCAGCATCAGAAAGAAATATATGTACGAAAGACACATCTGTCTCTTCCCCCTTTTTCTCTTTCTTCCAGCTCGGTCTCTCGAGCAGCACGGGAGCGTTTTCACAACCTGGGGTCACGGCGATAACGGCAAAGCTTGCAAATGAGAGAGCTTCTCCCAAATGAGGAAATCAAAACTCATGCTAATGCGGTGTCACAGGCGCCTGATGGCAAACGATAAGCCGAAAGATTGTTGGTCACAATGCCTGTTTATTTCAGTGTCACCCTCACAATGTTATCTGTCAAGCTGCCACCGCGCTCAATGAGTTCAGTCTCACTCTCCAAGCCACCCTGGCACCGCGGAGTATGATTTAGGGAGGCTGTTGTGTTAAATGATAGTGCCAGTGGGATCCGATCTGACAGCTCTTTCTACTTCAACAACAAATACGATGGAAAACGATAGCTGCATTTACTTTACGTCTTCTCGAGAAGGTTAAATTCTCTTTGACTGATATTCACTCTGCTTCTTTTGATGTCATTTATTTACTTTGTGCTCTTGGAACAAAAACACAAAAATAAAAGCCAAATTATACTTTTGAGACGATTGTTGGACTTTGGCGAGCATTTTTCAAACAAAGCGCGTGGGTGGAAATGTTATGAGCGGCTGTGGGCGTATGAAAGGAGGCCCAGTGGGGGGGGAGCGTTTTAATGGACAGACAAGGACAAAAGGAACAAACAAAAAAACATCAAAGTGTGCGAGGAAGCAGATTTGAGAAGATACAGGAATTAAAAAGGAAGAGTCAAGTCAGTGCTATAACATTTGTTATAGCACTGACGTGAGTGTCATGTCCTAATCATCCTAATCATCTCGTTCTCCTTCATTGTGCTGCCACGTTCTATTCACGTCTGCAAAGATCTGTGACACTTGAACCGTTATTTCTGAAGTTTGTCACCTTCTAATCGCACTCTCGCATTATGACACCTTTATAGGGATCGCAAACCTGTCAGCTAGGTGTGTGTGTGTGTGTGTGTGTGTGTGTGTGTGTGTGTGTGTGTGTCTTAGAAAGAGATGCTGTGACTCACTCTGACCTAAAATACACCCCACCTGAATTAATTCAACACCCTCAGCAAAAACTCTCGGAGAAGCCGAAAGTCACCCGTCATTGTCAAGTAGTAAATCAGATAAGGCGGCGAGTATCTAGTTCGTATGCCTCCGCACCAGCGATAGCAAGTGGCCGGAGGCGTTATGTTCTCAGGTTGCCTGTTTATCCATTCGTCCGCACGACCCTAATCTCGTGAACACGATATCGGCAAGGACGCCTCGAGGGAATTTCCTTAACTTCGATGCTAATGTTGGCTGAAGGACTCGAAGATGTTTTGATTCGATTTTGGTGTTTGAAGATCAAAAGTTCAAGGTCGTGTTACCGCACAAAACACAAATGTTCTCTTAGACGCTCAGATTAGCTGAATAGGTTTGGGTCAAAGGTCAAGGTCAACGTGGCCTCACAGGATATCTCATGTCTGCTTTTAGAGAATTAAATTTAGACCAAAGATGAAATCTTTTCAGTGCTCAAACGTCTCGATGACTTCACATGAGCTGTTGGTGGAGGCATATAACCACAATTCTCATTTGAATCACAAATCAGATGACACAGTGGATATTCATGTCTTCGTCAGTAGCTTAAACTATTCCTTGTCTGAGCCAATGCGAGGCCACATCATCAGTAAACCTCACACACCCCGCACTCTTAACAGAATTAAAAGGTCAGCTGCCAAGTGTCTGGAAAGAGCACTTGAAGCGCCGTCTGTTCCAGAACAACATGAGCAGCTTCGGGGGCGTGTCTTTTTGACACGGGCGCAATAGAGAATGATTAACAAGAGAAGACCTATAAGGAAGTGCAGTGGCTCCATCTGCGTTGTCATCTGCAAACCAGAGCAACGACAAACAAGAGACGAGCTTCTTTTTCAAATCCAAGTGTTAATAGAAATCAAGCTCTCTCAGATATCCAAACATCTACAGTAACCATCTCTTGGTATTCTGGAACGAGGAGCAGCCTTTTTGCAAAGTCCCAGCATGCGATATTGCTGATTATTTGCCTTGATAATCCATGTCTGTTCTGTTATCTGTGGCCGAGCCCTGCGGGAGGCCGGTGCTATAGAGGGAGGCACGAAGGAGTGGGCGGGAAGAAGAGAAAGAGAAGCTGGAGGGTAGAAATCAAAGCTACAGGACATGAGTTTTATACAGTTTCTTCTCTGAGATGAAACACATATGTGTGTATACCACAGATGTAAAGGGGTAAAAAAAAAAGGTAATTGTGTCTTCAAAATAAGACAAAAACAAGCATGAAAGTGCCTTATTTTACAATTAAAATCTAATTATTTTCATTCGGCCGTTGCTCATTTTCTAAACGAACCTGCAGGGTGTTTTGAATCGAGGTCCAGTAATGTTTTTGCAGAGAGAGAAATATTTATAAGCACAGATGTTAATTTTTGGCCTTTGGGAACAGTACATGTTACAAATTCGCTAATTGCTCTCAAACCTTCCTCTGTTCTTTATCTCCTAAAAGCTCCTGAAGCTATGAAGGGGACTTTTGAGCTTGTTGGTTATTCTGTGAGCACAGTTTAATATCCACTGGACCTCTATGACAATGACCTACATATCTCTTAACACCAGATGGCCCGTACAAATATTTGTTTTCTGTCTTGAGATATTATTTCTACACAGAAACTACGGCTCGAAAAGTGTTTGCCAATCCACTCTGAGAAACTATGACTCAGCCTTTAAGGCCACGGGATAACATCATCGCTGACTCCAAAGCAACAGACCATAATTACAACAGGCAGATCAAGGACCCTTGGACCAGGATCAGCCCAGTCCTTGTCTCCTTCAACAGGGTGAACCCAGTCCCGTCTTTAACCTCTTGGACTAAATCTATTGCCCTTTGTCCAAGGGTCAGTGCGGCTCCTTGACCATTAACACCCTGTCACTCACTTCTCCTCCCGTCTCGGAGCCCTGTCACGCAGCCAGTGGTCGTTGGGGAGATTGTCCCTGTCAGGTGAACCTGGAGGCAGGCGGCGGTTGAGCAAATAGCCCCCCCCACCCCCCCTTTATCTGTATGACTCACCTACCAGTAGTCGCACTATGGCCCCTGGCCCCTGGCCTCGCCGCCTACATCAGACTGATTCCAACAGACACGACTCCCCGGGCTCTGCTATATTAGCCTCGGCCCTCAACCACCTCCCCGCTGTCCCCTGCAGCCTCGCATCCAACCAGGCACGCAACCACGGGCTAAAGGTTGCTAAATGTGGGAGGTGGGTTTTTTTCTCCAGCTCCTTCAAACTGTTTCTGTCAAACGTGAGAGGAAGCAGAGAAGGTCAGCCAGCCAGCGCTGGTGTTCGAGATCTTTTGTTTGTCTAATAGAAGCGGGGGCAGAGGAACATCGGACCGTTACAGATCCCCCAGCTGTTCATGTGTGAGTAATTTGTGAGTAATGGACCTTTGATGGCCAAACTAAATAAATCCTTTTCAAAGCTGCTGGCTTTGTTTCTTCACCCTTGTTTGTCCAACACGGATTGATCCTCCTTAAATACTAAGAGCCATGTTTGTGTAAGGTTTGATCCTCTGGAGTCTGTTCAATGCAACATCATTATACCCATGCAACAATTTTTTATTCTGTCACTCAGTAGAGCTCATACCTCGGCCAAGGCTCCAAATTTTATAGATATTAGTTCCCTAAATGTGCCTGAATTTCTTCTTCAAGATTCATCATTTATTATCCGGTGATGAAGTAAAAGAAAACGCACTCGCAATGTTAAAGAAAGAAAATAGGAATTCCTGGATCCGCCCGGAACTTTATGGGTTCTTTCTTGGCCCCACCTTTCCACCAAGTTTCAGACAAACGACGATGAAAACATAACCTCATCAGAGGAAACTAACCGAGCCCGACCTGAGCCGGATGTTTCCCCCGATAACAGGCAAATAAAGAGTTAAACATCAAGTGAAAGAAGAACCAACCTGACCAAACCTGAAGCAAACTGGAATATCATTTCACAATTGTTGTCCGAACCCGTTCTGACCAGTCAGATCCCAGCGGGTCACATTAGGGTGGATCAGGTTTCCACATTCAAATGTGTGATAACTAGTATCTTGATATTTTGGGGGATTTTGTAAATGATATTATTGTTGTTTTTAAGCTGAATCCTAAAATTGAGGCAGAGCTGTTTAACTGAGAGCTTTTCTGGACAGGACGTGTGTATCTTGGGTTCTTTTGAATCCATCTCTCTCAGCTGCCAATCAGCCTCTTCAGACCGCACTGGGTTCCACAACACTTTATTCTGCTCCCTCCCTCCCACCCTCTCATTTAGCTCCTGCCTGGCAGACCCCATCTTCCAGGGGGTGTAGCCTCCTTACAGTGTTTGTCATGAGAATAGACTCAACGTATTCACCGACAGTCCGGGGAGTGTGTGTCAGAGCTGCCGGGGTCCGGGGTCCCTGGGTCCATCTCTCTGCCAGACAACAAGGCTGCTTTTTTCTTACTTTGCTCAGTGCGTGCGAGCAGTAATTGAAAATGGGGGAATCTTTGTGCACTGGCTTAATGGAGCTGTCCTGCCCTTGCTGCAAAGCGGGGTTAATAACTTTTTTCCACTTCCATTACCCCCTGAGATTGGCTTCAGGTGAGTAAAGAGGCTGCACTGGACAAGGAGAAGTGGCCACGGAGGCCTCCGGTGCCTCCACTGATCTCCGCTCACTGCAGGCCGGCTTCACAATCCTTTTTACGTGACTTAATATATACGTCCTCCCCCTCGTGTGTGCGGATGTGTGTGACCAGCAGTCTGGAAATACTGTCCTCTAGCAAATGAGTGCGTGGCAGATGGCGGCGGATACTTGACTGACAGCCTGTAATTAACGTGCCACTTCACTAACTCGTCCACTTTGCCCAAGTTTAGCCGCGCTGTGAGGGCTCTGCGCCGCCACACGTCAGTGCAACAGTGTTTTGCAGTTTAGCTTTCGGAGTTGGTGTCAGTTTATTGGTGCTGAATTCGTTTTGATATCTGACTCGTGTTCCTGCCGCTGAGTTCTTCTGGGTTTGCTGCTGTTTGGCTGAAGACTGGAAGCAGAGAGAGAAAGAGGCAGAGCTGGAGTTCAGGTTGAGGCTTCACGCATGAGTTGTTGTTTTTCTACTAGAATGACCCCTCCGACTCATTAGCTTCATTTATATGCACAAAGCAAGACAGCTCTTTGCTTATGCTTCGGTTAAAGTCCTGAAAGCAGCTTGAAAGAAAAACTGTTTATCTTGTATTGGTTGTTTTCTAAAGGGAGCGAAAATGATGAATATTCCAATTCCAATACTTATTAAACTAGAACGGCAGCCGGTAGAGCGCAAACCTCTGAAAGGCCCAACTGCCACACAGGTCAGACCTGAACAGCTACATGTCGTACTGATAATTCATTAAATAAAAAAAAAAATCAAATTATAGTCGAATAATGAAATGCTCTATAAACCATGGAACTAGTTAAAACTTCTGAATATGTCCCCAGTTCAATATAATGAACTCCATTGTTTGATGCAGCTCTTTATTATGCAAGCTTTCATTTGAGAGGTTTCTCTTCTGCATCCTTTAATGTAATTAGAGTGTTAGCGCTCCCTCTGGAAAAAACAATAATCAAACCAAGGACACTTGTTTTGATTATTACTTTTTCCAGATCTGTGAAGCAAACACTTTAAACAGCGAGAGTCCCTGTGTACTGTAATCAAACCTATAATCAACTTATCACCAATACATGATAAAGACAATTACATGATCTCCCTTCATTACCATTTCATTGACATAAAGGGATTTAGAGCCACTGACTCTGGGTTCAAACCACTGACTGTATTTCTGTGTCGTGTGTTTGTTGAGGACTCGGGATCAGAGTCTGCGTTTGGTTTGCCTGTTTAATCAAAGAGGAGGTTCCTCATTGATCCAACACCATTGATCCCAGCTCGGCGGCAGCGTTCGTGTTTCTCCTGCTGCATTTGATTGACTTTGACAACACATTTATGCCTCTAGTCTCAAATGGCAAAAGCTCAACAGTAACCTTTTGAATTTCTCCCCGTCTCTAAATTACAGCAATTAAAAGACATTTAAATAGAGACTCCACTGTTGTAGTCTTAGACAATTAAATATGACATTAATAGTTCTGTTCTATCCAGGGTGTAACCTGCCTCTCTCCCAGTATCCGCTGGGATTGGCTCCAGCTCCATCATCCTGTATAGATAATAGATGGACGGGTCAGAATTCTATCACTTTCGCACAGATCCGAACAAAGGGAGCAGACGCAGGATTTAGTTTTTCACTTTCTTTAAAATTGTTACATTTTCACAGATTTTTCTCTGTAAATAATTCAAGGATCTTGATGAAAAATGTGAAAACATATTCAGGGGAATGAAATCAATGTGTTTGTGTAGTTTGGTGCCGCTTCATTGAATTTAAAGGAGGCTGCTGGGCCTTGGTGTGGGAATGTGCTACGAGTCTTCATTAAAATCAACAATCTCTGTCCCATGGGAATATTACAGTATCTGTAATTACAGGAAATGTTTTTTAAACCCATGTTTTTATGCGATCTTAATTTTAAAAAGCTCGAGGCTACAAAATAATAACCATCTCAATTATGCATGAGAGTTTTGTACATGTAGAAGTTGAGCTCTGTCTCTACTGTGCGGTCTTGGAGTAATTTAGATGTAACGACAGCAAAATCCCGTTTTGATAAGAAACAGATGATAAAAATGGGTTTGATTGATAATTTACCGGATGATTAATCATGAAACCCAATGAAAGGACAAGAGGGCGGTGATTTTGGCAAAAGGCTGTTTGGGCGTCTTGCTCTCCTCGCTGCGCTCTGCTATGATCTGTGGGTTGTATTGAATTAGTTGACAAAATGGACAGTATTCCTCCTGGGCTGGACAGGTTTTTGGCAGCTTCGCCACTTCCTCAAACGGCGGGAGACGTGACACCGGGCGCACAGCGAGAGGGAGGTCGCCAAAAACTGGAACCGGTGGGGAGCAGAGCAAAACACACGATACCGACGCGCTGTCCAAATGTGAAGGGGGGAACGGACATCTTCTTTCTCTTAGCTTTAGCCCCCAATCTGTGTTGTCTGTTTTTATTCAGACTTAAGAAATGCTTTGGGGAAAGCAAGATTCCACTGGTGGAGATAACCCTGAAAAAAAACAAACATGAAAGGGTGATGGAGGAGATGGCTGGAAGGACAGAGGGAGGTAGAGAGAGCAAGGGAGCTGACCCAGTTAGAGGAAGATAGAGGTGACATGAGGGAGCTGTGTGCCAGCATCACCACTGTGGTTGGGGACCTGCTGGGCCATCTGGCGGCCCTGTAATTGGGTTGGGGTTTTACACCTGAGCGGCACACCTCCGAGGAGATGGCTGGAGCGAGAAAAGAAGAACTGGAGGTGGGAACGACGGTGGGAAAGTTGAGAATAGGCTCCATCAATTGTTTTTTTTCCGCCCAGATTTGCATTTATCTCTTTGGTGCTTGTATCACCCAGAGGTTACAAGATGCTGTATCAGTGGAGTGGAATGAACGAGCTGCAGCGTCGACAGTGAAAAAGAAAATCGCAGCCATTTTGTCCAAACACAACATTATTTAAATGTGTGGCAGCAGTGACAGGACAGATATTAACTTTGCGTCTCAGTGGATACACAGTGTGATTACACGGCGATGACAGCCCCCGTAATGGGAAAAAAAAGGTCAACACGGCTTTCAGGTTTTTCCATAAACATAAATAGGAGCGCTCCACATCCGAGGCGAGACTGGCTCTTTAAGTGCCGTGAAGCGTCGCAAGACAATGGAGATGATATGGAAGTCATCAACTCACGCTTGAATGGCCGAGTTGTCATTAAGGTGCAAAGAGGAGCTGAATTAATGTTTCTTTTTTTTTTTTGCAAAGTGACGTGAGGCCTGATGCGAGAGGCACAACAGACTCCACGGGGGGGGGCACTCCACACACTCTGCTCGTATTTGCTCGTCTTTCATTTGACATTTTACACAGAGATTGAGAAGCAAGGCCTTTACACGAACTGACAGGAAAACCGTTTGGTATCAAAGCCTGGAACATCGTTTAATCCGGACGCGTGTCTCATTCCGCATCTCTGAAAGGCCTCTGATTCACTGGAATAGTGTCATTTACATAAAAATCTGTGCCCGCTGTCGGTGTAATTACTGCCTTTTCTAAATCACCCTCCTATATATTTACTCGCCCGCGGTGAAGCATCGTGTGTGCATTTCTGTCCCTCGCATCCGACATAAGGTCACTTGGAAATATTGAGCGAAAAGGCACGATCAATTCTCTTTCTATAGAAGAAGCCTCCCACATGCACTCTGCAGAGCATCATTGTGCTCCTTAAAAGTCCTCGCCTGTGTTGAAGTATCTCTGTCACTGCCAAGCGTGCCTCTCAATGGCTCAGCCTCCGCACTAACCTCGCAGCGTCTCAAAGGGAAACCAACGGGAGGCTGAGCGAACATGGACATGCGTGGGCGTCCTTTGCAACCAAGGGGGAGGTGGAGAGGGCCAAGGTGGCCGATAGCTGCTTTGTTCAGAGCGGGAGAAGGTTCGTGGGCACTTTTTACCCGAAGTTGAATTATTCAATGACTCGTGTTTTTCTTGCTTTGATTGTCGGTTTAGTTTCTCAACCCAAGGTGAAGTTTATTTCTCTCTACAGAAGTATTCTCTATAGCCACGTGACATGTGTGTGTCAGACTAAGATGTTGTTCCAGAAGTCGTAGTCAAGTGTTAAATCCACAGCTGAAGAGGGCAGTGATATAAACTCATTCAAGACACAGTCACAGCTTCTTTTATTTGAGGTCAGTGTCAACACAAGGCTTTAAAACTGAGTTTAGCTCATCATTAAAAGCTGTTGTTTGAATTTACGCTAGTTTGCGTCTTCCATCCCTGGGCATGGAAAATATAAAAGCCAATACACTACAACACAATGATACAACAAGTGCATCACATGTTGAACAACAGAAGAGAACAGTTATTAATATAGTGCAGTTGTCAAGGTGCAGACAATGAACCATTATTATCAACCCGGCGTTGTTACCTAGCTACTGTCAGCAGCAGCACTCACGCTCAGGTCATAAACAGAGGAAATGATCTATAGCATCAGAGGCTGTACAAACACAGATACTCTATTTTACAGTCAAAAGATAGTTTCTGTCTCCTGGCAACAGCTGTATTTGTTTTGTTATGCCTCAGTTCTATCAGGAGCCACAGCCCTTGGTTTTCAGGTTGCACGTCTGTACTCTAGTTTGAACGTTTTGTCGCATTTGAGACAAATTCTGTAAATTTGGCACAAGTATCCAGAATTTGGTCAAAGATCGAAGTGGCCGGAAGAACGAAAGACAAAAGTTAACATAAATGTCTATTAGGAGAAAGCTATGACGTGCTGACCTTTTATATCTGTTCTGCAAAACCACTTTCTGGTCAATATTCGAGGCCAAAACTCAGGAAGAGAAGAAGGTTGATTGGTCGAGGGCGTCGCAGCAAGAAGGTTTTTTGGGTTCAAATCCTGGTTTGGCCTCGGTCTTTCTATGTGGAGTTTCCCCCCCGTGTTTGCGTGATTTTCCTCAGGACACTCCAGCTTCCTGCCGCCGTCCAATGTGGTTCTTTTTCTATTTTTGACGAGAACCCTCGACAATGCCCCCCCCCCCCACCCTTCATCTCACCCTACATTCAAGAAGCAACCCGTCCAACCTGTACGAGTGGCTCAGCTCTCGGCTCAGCACTTCCAGCTGTGTTCGGTGGAAGTGCCTCGCAAAGCTCACGGCACTACAGAGAAGCTTTTAAAGCACCATGTTGTCACACACACACACTGACACTACCTCAGCACTGGACCGGGGGGGGGGGGGACCTGGTTTCTTACAACCAATCAGCTCATCCTGCTGGTTCGTTGTTCCTCTTTTGTTAATTGTCCCACAACTGACATCCACATACAAACCTGATAGGACAGCACTTACACACCTGCACTACCGCAATGCACCTGTCGCTGACGTCAGAATGGTTAATTAAAAACGTTGTTAGTGAAATGTGGGATTTGGTTTTAAACATGATAATGAAAATAGAAAATAAGAGTAAACATGAAATTGCAAATTAACCAAATGCTCAATTGAGAGTCAATGCAGATAATCAAATTTGTTTTTAAACCACACTGCTCTAAACCGGTTTGAAAGAAAGGTCATCGTCGTCTTTCTAATTGATTTTCTGTTTACAAACCTTGGTTTTTCTTATAATTGGGAACCTGCAGTAATTGAACCAGTTTCTATCATGTGAGCTTCCCTCAAAGGAACCGGGAGAGAAAACTATAAATGCTTCAAAGTTGTGTGAATGTTCAGTAGAATCACTACAGCTCATGTTTTTTGTGTTGCCGGTCCTGACTGAGGATTCACTCAATGTGTTTGGGGATTAGGTTTCTATCCGAGTCTCCCTGCCGCCTCTCCAGTCGCTGTTTGTATATGACTCTGAATAATATTACTGCCTCTGGTTCTTTGATGCTCTGTACTCCTCTCGTCTGTACCGTGTGATTTGTGTCGTACATCATATCCTGACGTGTAGTGTGATGTCTGTACGACACAGTATTAAGATGTTTTAGGTGTGGAAACATCCATCCCATTATAGCCCATGTTATTCTCCATCCATCCTCTCTGTGGTGAGACTAAATGTTTGACGTCTGATAAGTGATATTACTTTATATATTGTTTATATTCATAGTGTTTGATGTAGCGATGACACGGTCGCTGTCCGTGGTGCTGAATCAGAAGTTGTTCCCATGTGCTGTCAGATATAAAAAAGTGACATTTCCTGTCTCCTCTTTGATGGATATGTGGATCCATACATAGCAAATAAAGCAGTGGGTCCAGGTCCATTAATGTCTTGTTGCATGTCCTATATGAAAGTATAATTTCCATAACTACTGTATAGTCAGTATGATTTGAATGTAGCATCAAAGCAATTTAGTTTGTTTCCTCTTGTAACGCAAAGTAAATCTAAACCTCAAATCCTGACTAAACTTTCGATAAACCAGATCAAAACGAAATGGAAACCAGCCTCTCTGATGGTCAATTTCGTTTAGAGGAAGTTTGTTTTTTGAAATCCCAGGTTGTGGCGTGAGTCTCAGCGGCAGCAGTAGTGAGTTATTTCAGAGAAACAGTGTTGTGGCTGGAAGATTGAATTACCACCATCAGCTGGGGAAATCTCAAAGAGCGCAGAGAATGAAAAATCATGTTCCCCTTGCCCCCCAAAGACGCCGCTCCCCAGCAGTTACTCCTCGCTAACTGCCGGAGTGAAGCTGCACGCTGGCCAGCAGTCGATCGGATTCCTTCCATCATGCGATTGTGAAACAGGTTCTTTTCTTCCTTCGCTGCCTCACTGCACTTGCAAACTTAATTTGATGCATTCGAGGAAACTCATCTCTCCGAAGCTCCTGGCTTTTGTGTTTTTAAAGATTACATTCAAACGAATTGCCACCACCCCATTTTGCTCTCAGCCCTTTGAGGTTCAGTAAAGAATATTATCGGAGGCCATTCTCAGGGTTACATTTGGATTTTTTTCAATTGCATACGAACCTTTAACAGTGTTTCTATCAGCACCAGCACCAGGCCCTTTATGAAACAACACTATAAATGGGAAAATATGAGTTGGATTGTACAATAGAGGAGAATTAGGCCAAACTACCTTCACTGTGCACTGGCGGAAAAAAGCTCTACAACCACAGTGTGCCATTATCCTCTTGTATCGCTATGGTGACAGAAGCAAATTACCACCTGCACAGAGAGAGTGGACAATAAATACTTCCTCTCTGCGGCAGAATTGTTGCAGCGCTGCCCCACTATCATGTCAAGATTGTAAGACGTCTACATAAACTGTCAATTCTGTATGATAACTGAAAACACAATATAAAATAAATTATAGAACATAGAAATCACATTATTTTTATCTATATTCATCAATGTTTGTCAGCGTAAAAATGAAATTTACAATAAGTTGTAGTAAAACTAAGATGAGTATTTTTAACTATTGATTTATCTTGTGATTAATCAATAGTTAGTTTATTGAAATTGTGATTTGGAGCATGTTAATGCTACGTGTATGGAGTTTATATCATGGTGCTTATAATACCATAAATCCATGAAGTCTTTACTGTCATAGTAATATATTGTAAGTGTCGCCTTCTATTCTCCTGAGGCAGCATTGGAATAGAGTGGGAGCTTCATGTGGAACCGACCTCTCACAGTGACTGAGGCTGCTGCGATGTACAGAACATTACACTGCTCATTTGGGATCATGTGAGTGCGTGCACACGTGCACACGTGCACACCAGGTTAACACAGGAGATGGTTTCCTTCTCCCCCCTCACAAAAAGTAAAGTACACACACCTGCTGTATGTGAGGAGCTCCGCATGATAGGAGTCCACTTGTAATCTGCTCTTATTTACTGTACTTTGCGTCGACTTGTGTGAGCACAGATTCAATTAAACCAGTCACAGAGATTTACTGCCTGTGTTGTACAGGAGTGATGAATAATATATTTTTTAGCTGGGCTCTGTGATGTTAATCTAGAGCTTAAGCATGAGTGAGTAGCTTTGTTCTGAATTCGGTGCACTGGCCAATTCATTGTGGACCCCAGCTGATGTTTACTCAGGCTGAGCCGGCAGCTGCTCACACGCTCTGCATCAACTCGGTCATATGATGAGGCGCCGCTGACATGCATCTGTGACAGGAAGTAAAAAAACAGTCTCCTCTTCCCCTTTTTCTCCTCTCGTCCAGCATCTGCCTGGCTGCCCAGCATCTTCACGATGAATGAGAGTCGAAGGGAAGCGCTGGCGGCGGCGGCGCCCATGGCCACCACCGCCTCCTCCTCCACGGCTGGCTCCAACACCACCGACATGGCCGGCCCCGGCAACGGCGAGAAGGACGAGGCCTTTTCCAAGCTGAAGGACAAGTTCATGAACGAGCTGAACAAAATCCCCTGTAAGTGTGTTTTACCTTCTCCTCAGCCAGTGAGACAACAGCGTCTATGCTAGTTCAGTGTCTGTCTTTGGGGTTGGGACTGTGTGTTGAACAAAACTAAGATTTGGGGTTCTGGGAAATTGTGACAGACATTTTTCACCGTTGCTTTGCCAACATTTTGACGACCGAGCAATTCACAAATCCCAAAACTTAATTAGAAGAGCTCCCGGCGAGCACATATCTCGCCATGTTAAACAAAGTGGAAAAAAAACATTTCTGCATCCGCCTGGACCTGCACCAAAATTTAATGGGTTCTCCCTTGGGTCATGCCGCACCCCTGCAGAAAATATTATGTAAATCGGTCCAGTGGTTTTCGAGTAATCCTGCTTAGAGTCAGACAAACACCTTGCTGGACGTCACCGGCAGAACAATTAATAATGAAACATAAAGTTGTTTCGGTTAGTTTCAAGCCCAGAAAACTTTTAATCCATCACAAGATGTTTCAATGTTTGTAGATTTTCTATTTTTCAAACTCACGAGATTAAATAACCTCAAGAAAAACGCTAAAACATACTGTAGACACTTAGGTTTGTATAATTATGCTCCTGATGATGAAGGACAATGACAATGAATCCATTAGAGATTCATCGTGATCCCGGTGGAACCGTGACTGAAACAAATGATTCAACTCTGTGAACTTTTCTCTGTGACGCACCAAGAAAACCTGCATGTGTCAGTCGTGACCTTTTGACAAAGACTTCCTGGAAATCGAGGAGACTAACGACTTATCCCAGCTTTTGTTTTTCGTGGCTTCTGAGTCAAAGTAATACAAAAACAAATTCAAGTATTTAATGACTCAGATGGAAATTTCTCACTCAATCATCTTGTGAGAGAAGTAATGAAAACTCTCGACGAGGGAAACAAACATCTGCCGACAATAATTCAAGTGCTTTTGGCAGAATATAATTTGTGCGGCAGCTTTTATTATTTCCTGTTTTTCCATCTCACTTATGCTTTTAGTCTGATTTGTCTCCTCTGTTCTGGTTAATGCAACACGTTCTGCCTTTTTATCACCGAATCCTTCCACATCCACACGAGAATTTAAGTACATGGCTGTGACTGTGTCGTGCAGGATAAAGCACTGCCTGCAGATCCAAAAGGTTTTTTTGCATTCAGCTGAAATCTAAATATAGAAATATCCACAGGCTCATGTGGAAGTAATTCTTGCAACAGGAAATGGCTCCTGTGGAAGAGAGAAGTCCTATTTCCTTAGCGAATGACAGCACTCGTCATATTCCCGCTTTCCAGAGATCTAATAGCACAGGGAGGCAGTAAGAAGAGAAACTCTGTCTTCCACAGAGGAAGATTTATCTCCACCAGGCGACATATTTACTGAAATAAAAGCCATATTTCGTATTCATACAGCTTGCGGCAATACCTTGTGCGCCTCATATCCATGTGGACTTGAGGAAAAACAGCAATGCATCTCCATTTTGAAGTCGTGCTGTGGATAAACAAACAGGATCTACTCTTTTCACTGTTGTGATTGTACGGCGCCGCTGAGGTTGACGACGTCCCCCCCCCCTCTGGCTTCACATTGAATGTCTGTCATTGAGACGTATCGCTATTCCCGCCGCATCCCGCCCAAAGCCTGACAACACAATCTTCAGCGCCAGAGCAGACGATTCATTATCGCTTTCAAGTCATGACATCGTAATCTGGAGAACTAGATTGGTCTTCTTTTATGTTCCACAGGCAGAAAAGTTCTGTGAGATAAAAAAAAAAAGCCTGTCCATTATTCAGAGTCCCTAAATTACTGTTTTCTCAACCTGGGCCCCTTCAATCAGAAGCAGTGTGTCCACTCCCCGGTGCTGCTAAGCTGATGATGAATGCTCGTCGCCTTGTTTACTCTGTGGAATATCGATACCGTCTGGGGAAAGTCTGGTAGCAGGTAATAGGAAATAAGGGAATAGAGGAGAAGTTGCACAGTCACAGACTCTGACGCTGTGACGGGAGGTTTTTGTTATCGGGCTTCATGACCCAGTTTGATGTTTGAGGCTGTCAGCGTGGAGCCGTCACGTCGGGCCAAAGCTGTTTCTGAATTTCTGTGCGTAAAGATCTGCAGGATTCATCTCGGAGCCGGGTTTATAGCCTCTGCCACATCTGTGGGCGAATCCCTTCAGCGTGAGAAAAACCACATTGAATGATTTCCTTTTATACTTTAGATATTCTAAACATGTGTCAAGGAAATTTGTTCAGAGAGGTTTATTCTGAACAGGTCACAACCTCGCGATCTTATTTAAAACCCTGTCGGGCTGAAGCCAAACGTAATTATTCTGTTTATGAAACGTCAGGAAACTGTAAGAAGAAAAGATCCATCAGAAGTTCCCTGAGCTCAAGGTCACGTCTTCAAGATGCTTGTTTTGATCCAAACGCAGGAAGAAGCAAATCCTCACATTATAAATCTGAAATCCTCTTCACTGCCGAGATAAACATCCTAAAGAAAATCTAAGAAAACTCCAGATCGTATATTTTGTGTGGCTAAACGCAGCCGTGTTGGACTCCCTGAATAAAGTGGTTCCATACCATAATAATAAAGGAATTTGAATTGTTTAAAAGGAGAGAGACTTGGAGTTTTCTACGTCGACACCAAATGAAGCCAATTTGTGAATAATTAAGTATATCACAGAAATATAAGCGCACACACACACACGCACACACGCACACACAGACACACACGGTGTAATCGCACTAAACCACACTGTTACTTCTCCTTTGCCTTCGAGGAAACCGGTGTATTGAATTTCTAAGTAAGTTTTCTAAACACCCAAGGCTTTGCTTCCCAATAACAATTAACCTCCGAGCACAGAGGCTGTTTGATCCATGACTGCTGGCTCCGGCAGCCATTACTCAAAATAACACGAGCCATTGACATTTCAGAGAAATAAATAAGGCTCTCTTGTTTTTCTCTTTTTTTTTTAATCAGACGTTTTACGCATTAAGCAACCAAATGCACTCTTTAACATTTTAAAAAGCTGGAAAAGACGTCTTTAATACGTCTTTGCACAAAGTAATAAGTTAGGGTTTCTTAGAACAGAACAATCTGGGAGTAAGAACACTTGGTTGTTGGTTTTCTTTCCCATCAAAATGCAGACAGCAGGTTAAGAAGCATCTGATTTTTGTTTAACTGCTTTACCTTTCCTCAGAAAAGAAAATCACTGTTTCTCTATCTCAGGCATTTGTCCACATCCATTGTTGTGAATCAATTTCCTGCTCCGTTAATGTCGCACCACTTCCAACTCGAAGCCTTCCTGCAAATGCGTTGCTTTAATGGAGCTGCCTTTTATCGAATATAGAGAATAGAAAATACCACATGTACGTGATAACTGTTGAGATGGAGGCAAAACCAGCAGTTTATTGCTGCTCGGCCCGAGCTGTAGTGGGGCTGCTGGAGATGGGGCTGGTTGCTGATGGATGAGCCGTGGTAATGCCCGCAGGATCTTGTTGTGTTGATTGGATTTGCCGCACATGTGGAATGGCAGATAAATGGGAGCAGGAAGCTTCAGCCAGCACACAGACACAGAGATAGAAACATTAAGGAGGCAGGCCCAGGCAGAGCTGATTTCTGTAAGTGTCACGTGACATTTTGAGCTAAATCCCGTTCGGCATAAAAAAGAGAAACTCACTGTCATTAGCTCTCAATAACTTTACGACAAATCCTTGTCACACATAGTTGGAAAAAGCTCCCTGCACCATATTGTTTGTTTAGACGAGCCGCGGGGCTGAAAGGGCGCAGACACAGTGTTGCTCTCATAGGCATAACAAGATATAATGTCAAGGTTAATTGACCAACAGAGTCCTGTCACATTGGATTAGTGTGGGCTGCTGGAAGTGGATACAACCCAGATGCAGTATTACACACATGCACACACACACACACACACACACACACACACACACACACACACACACACACACACACACACACACACACACACACACACACACACACACACACACACACACATAAAACACAACACGTTCAAATGCATCCATCAAGCTCTATTCCGGTTCATAGGTCTCTAATGTAAAGTGAACAGGATAGTTACAGAACAGATTAGAGTGAAGCAAAAGCAGAAGTGCCAGCTCTATAAAGTCTGTCTCTATAGAAGTCTGTCTCTATAGAAGTCTATGAGTAACTACTGTACTTTGCACTGGATATAGAACGTCAGGAAACATTTATATTTTTAATGTTTTAGTAAAAGCAATGAAAACCAGAATTAATCTAAAAAATGTTGGATACAATTTGTGTAAAGATGGAAAACAGCTCCACATATATGTGAGAATGACTCATACACCTCGTACTTTTTAATCTCACTGTGTATCTGTGTGACTTTTAGAACACAAACTGTTTTGTTGAAAGGACACAAAATGTCAGCCGTTGAATTTTGACTTTTTGTTTCTCTTTGACCTCTCGGCTCGAAACCGATATCTGATCAGCTCCTTTCGGAGAATCTGAACCCGGCAGCAAGGAGCATCGGAGCCAAACATCAGATTTCAGCTGTTTTACAGAGAATGAAACTTCCTCTTCCGCTTTCTGCAAATATGGATCTGTCATTTAAAGTTAGAACATTTTATTTTGATTCTAAATCCGCTGACGTCCACTACCCACGTCCAGAATATGCTGGATCCTGTTGGGTTGAGAACTGAAAACTGGGGACAACTCTTTGTCACTAATTGTGCACATTACCAGGAAAGGCTGATTTTTGTAATCAAGGAACTGTTTGAGTTAATCGGCTTCATCTTGAACACACTCTCTGTGTTCATGCAATTAGGAAACACTTCAGCACTGACGTTTTATATAAATACAAAATACAACAGCAAGCAGGTCAAATTTTTATGTTATGAATGTTGTGTTAATGTTCCAGTAACTCATATTGGAATAAAAGTTGATTGAACTGGAATTAATGGTCAGAATCGATAGAATAAGGAACCAGTTTCATCGTAAGAGAAGAATGAAAAACAAGCTGCTTTTCTGTGTCTGTGAAATTCTGGAGTGATTCAGCTTTATTCCCTCTGGTCTTTTCCAGTGGGTGAAAATCTCGAGCTTGACAGAAAATACAAGAGAAATATTATTTCTCACCCAGTAAAGTACATTTCCCCCCCAAAAACCCTCAGTTGAAGAAAACCCAGTGTGAAGCATTAAGCTGCAGAACTGAAGACGGTCCTATCAGCCGTCCACAGGATGTCACTCGTAGTGGTGTGAAGTTCTTTGGAAGGTTTCTCGTTTGTTTGCTCTCTGGTTCTCGCTGAAAAGTGATTTGAGTCTTGAGGAACAGCACACGTGAATTACATCAAGCGCAGCCCCCCCCCCCCATTAAGAGAAACTCCATTTACCATGCCATGTCACATGGCGGAACGAGAGATAAGTGCTGGGAGTTGAAGAGCGGAGCGGCGTGTGAGGGCCGGCGCTCCCTCTCACGCTTTCTTTTCACTTCCTCGCTCTATTTCTCTCAGGAGAAAAGACACTCACACAATGTAGTTAATTAGGGGACGCTTTTATTGCTTTCTGGGACTCAGGTTCCGTTAATTAAGGAACACACGAGTGCCTTTCACTTGGAAGATGTGCACTTGATGAATAAGATAAGGGGCCGGGGTCAGGCGTTGACTTCTACTGTTGCCACATTCCGTCGGGGGGGTTTCTGAGCATTGATGATTGACAGGAGAGCCACATCAGCATTTTGAGGTCATCAAACTTTACTGTCTATTTATTTTTTGACTTCTGTTCATCTGAGCCTCAATAAAAAATCGGATCCTCTAGGGAGGTGATGCTTATCGCTGTGGTTTGTCAGCTTGAAATAAGAACCTGTCTCCTTAACTATGTTTCCTATATATATCTATATATATCTATATATATAGATATATCTATATATATAGCGAGAGATATATACTGAAACAATAAAGTATTTTAGAAAAGGAAAAATAACAAAATTTACAAATTCTCAATGGGAAGTCAGTCTCTTTTTATGTTGTCGAAAGTTAAAATCACCTCCAACTCCGGCACCTTGTTTTTTCCGTGGCTCATCCAGAGTCGCCTCCATTACCTCCACCGCCCCGAGGCCAAAGCTGTGGATCCTAAAGTTATTTCAGAGCATCACTCACTGTTTCTCCTCAGAGGACAGTGCTTATTGATCCAGTCAACACACCATTGATTTTCCTCCTCTCTCCCTCCTCTTGGACCTTGGCGAAGGAGCCTCGGCTGAATGCTGCTGAGCAAAAACCCCAGAAAGATGGACGGTTAAATGTTATTTCTGTTTGTGAGGTTTTTCACAGATAAAGTCTTCAAAAGGCCGAAAGTTTGACCTGGTTTATGTTATTGGATTTGTTTGTTGCATTTATGACCCGTTGGCTGAGCTGTTTGCCGTCTGCTGTGTTAAACAAAGGAGCATTGATTATAATGTCTGTTTTGAAGTTTCAGCCCGTCTGGACTTTTCGCCGTCTCTTAAGTAGTTAAAAAACAACCCACTTATTCCTCCATTGTTGTTTTGTGTGCATGTGTGTGTGTGTGTGTGTGTGTGTGTGTGTGTGTGTGTGTGTGTGTGTGTGTGTGTGTGCTTCCACTGGGATTATTAGCCAACTGCCGGCTGTGGTTAAGGAACGTGTCGCGGTGTTTGCAGGTGGCTGTTAGAGCCGTCAGTGTCTGACAGTCTGCTGGTGACACACTTAAATACCAGTTGTCCAATGTATCCAGTCAGATCCAAACAGTAGAGCAGCAACATATGGTGCAAGGGAAAACTCTTTCCTCTGCAGATTCCACGTCTAATAGGACGTTTTAATCATAAACACAAAGGTACCTCGACGTCTAAAGCATTGATTTCAAATTTCTAAAGGAACATTTTTCCCATGAACCAATTATAGTCTGTCTCTTCCACCTTCTAAACTACTAAATGCAACGTCATCTTTTTTTAGAGTAAAACTTAAAGCCTTTAATTCCAACACAAAATATATCCTTTGACTTCTCTTGGTCGAACCTCTCAAACACACCCTCCTGCAGAATCACCACGGCTCTCGGCCCCGGCGAGCAACCGCGCTGCCGATGATTTCCCCGTGAAGGTGTCAGCCGTCTCAGCATCTTTTGTTTAAATGGCAAGTGGAAAATGCCAACATCTGTTACTTCCACTGAATTGGCTGGAGCCGTTCAGTCGGGTCTTGTCCGACCAGTCAGCACCGATCGTTAAGTCTGCCACTTCTTGATGGACCCGGGGCTCTGGCTCCGGTGCTCGTCCGGCGTGCCAGCTCTGCCTGCACACATTGCCCTGCTTTTATCTCACCTGTCAGTTACTATAATCACTGCTTTGGTGCAACTCTGGTTCAAATACTGCTCTGGCCCGTTTCACTGAAATCTACTCCTCCTCTCGCAGCAGTGCTTTTCTCATCCAACCCCCCCGTTCTTCTTCTTCTTCTTCTTCTTTCCTTCTCTCCCCAGTGCCGTCATGGGCCATCGTCTCCATCGCCTTCGTGGCGATCATCCTGGTGTTGGCGTGCTGCTTCTGCATCTGCAAAAAATGGATATTCAAGAAGAAAAACAAAAAGAAGGGCAAAGACAAGGGGAAGAACGCCATCAACATGATGGACGTGAAGGACGGAGCCAAAACCGAGGTAACAACTTTCAACTACTGCTGCTTAGAACCAGAGAAGATAGCCGTCCCCATACTCGCTAATTTAATTAAATTTAATCCTGTTCTTCAGTTGAATCCTGTTTGCATGAAGTTCTGCTAAAATCTTAATTTATCTGTTCAGAAGTGTCTTAAATATACGTCACACTGTTTAGTGTTTTTATGTCAGATTAGATTTTTTAAACTTATTATTATGCAATGGCTGACTCTTGACTGTATGTATTTAGTTTTTTATTATTTATTCATGACTGCTAAACAGATACATACAGTATTATTATATCTCATCATTTGATTGAATTAAAAACCAATCAGGTCTAATTACAGGAGACTTAGTGGAAGTCATTTAAATGGCTCCAGAGTGAAGAGAGCGTTTCAGTCTCTCTCTCCTTTTTTTTTTTATCTCCTACTTTTTTGGTTCCTGTGAGTGTTTTCTTTTCGGGTCCCATGAGGACCTGCTCACTTGTTGAAGAGAGTGAGTAACGTTTGCCGTGTAATGAAGTGGTATCCACCCAGAGAAATGACGTCAGCAAACCATAAACCAACGGGGGGGGGGGAATTTAATCGAACCGTTTCAGCCGCAACACGTGAAACACTTTAAATGTGTCGGCAGCATCATTACGTCAGAGATATCGTAGGTGGATCGGAATAATAGAAAATGTTTTTATATCTTATTTGACGTAGTTATTGTAGAAGAAAACATAAATTGAGACTTCATTGAAACTCGTTTATTTTCAGCGTGAATCCTAACAACTCAGCACGGTCCTTCAGACAGCGGCACATCTGCAGAGAAGATGTTTTTCAATCTACTAAGACCTCACTTATTGGTCACTAATCGGTGAATTTGCCGTCGCCGCCGAGGCAAAGCGGTCATTTCTCCTGGTGTGCCCCAGACTCTGGTTGTGTTAACTCCTGTGTGTGGTTGTTTTAATTTGTGTTTCTTCCTTCTATGTCCTCCTTATCTGTGTTGTGTCTGATGACTGTTCGGGATGGTCACTGGCGGTAGGTTCCCAATTGCTGTTGGATCTTCTTAAGCCTGCTGCTCTGACGTTTTCTTATAGCCTCTTGACAACAACTTACTCCTGTAGAACCAAATATATGTAACTATGCACACAGTACATGTATATCTACTGTATATATGTGTGTACAACCTGCACATGCACATATATATGTATGAGAGAAACACTGGGTGCGCATTGACAAGGTTGAACCACACTGATTTTTTGTGCCAAGCTGAAGTCTCCGGCCTTTTGAATATTAAATTATACCTTTCAAAGAAGTGGGCAAACGTAGAATGATGAAGAGGCTCCACAAGTTAATCACCTGTAAACCCAAGTGAAGCAGATTCCTGCAGCAGATCTTCATAAAACAAATCAGATAATAAATACAGTTTTGCCCTGTCTACACTAACGCGGATATTTTCAATTTATATTTTTTAATCTTCACGGTTATTGCTTCTGTGCTGCCAGCTCAGTCTAGCTAGCTAACGTTAGCAATGCAGACTTTATTTCACACAGAATTAAATCAATTCCGCCGTAGTGTAAACAAGGCTTTTCTCACCTCGATCATTTTACTTGCTCCACTTTTCCCTTTTTTCTCTAAATGTGAAAACCCCAAAAACACTCAATTTGAAAATTGTTCGCAAAAGGCGGAGACCAAGTGGCTCAGCGGGAACATTTAAAAAAAAAACCAATCAGTGTTGATCAGCCTTTTGCTTTCACATGAGCAACTTGACAAACTAATAGGAGCAGATCCCCCCCCCCCCCCCCCCCCCCGGATGTACATTACAACCCCCCCTCTACCAACACCTACCCACCCACCGCTGGCATGATTGCTTCTAGCTACCATCGGCGTTGGGGGGGGTTTAACCTTACAGCTTTTCCGGGGGTCATGATGACAATGCGACTGTTATGTTTGAGGGCGTGGCCAGACTGGGGAATGGGGAATCACACGAGAGCACTGGTTTGAACGACAGAGAATGCTCTGCATGCCTAACAGAGACGTCTTGGAAGGCAACGTTTGAAGCTGAATGATTGACCTTGAGAACCAGTCTTTGCCTCTTCAATCGCATGTTGGTCCTTTAACAGACTCCTACCGACACCCCCCACCTCTCCTTCCCCCCCACCCCACACCCCCACCCCACACACACACCAATGCCACCACCTGCTACCCTCACCTCAGTGCCAGGCTAACGTAAAAGAAAAGGGCCACGTCGCTCCTCTCACTCTCTGCCACTCCGGACACTTCCCAGTTTGCCAGAGACTTGATCTGCCTGAAATAAAATCAAGGGAATTGTCTTACTGTGATCTTTTCCAGAAGCATCTCTCTCTCTCTCTCTCTCTCTCTCTCTCTCTCTCTCTCTCTCTCTCTCCCCCCCCTCCTCTTCTTCCTCTAATGCCTGCCCCATTGCTCTCATCTCTGGCGCCATCATTTGATCTTTTCTCCCTTTAGACAGAAACACCCAAAGATTGATAGAACGGCATCATCAGGGGACCAGGGGCTTTAGTGCATCACAGAGCATGTCCTGGTGTTAACTGCTATGTTGTTTTAGTGCTTGCTCCCCCCCCGCCCCCATTCCCCCCTTACACACCATAAAACAAGTGGCAGCTTTTACAGGAGTAGGTCCACTGGCAGGACCTGGGCGGGGAACGGCTGGCTGGGTGCTAGCGCCAGCGACAAACAGGCGACACTGACTCTTGGTGGGTGTCTCCTTCAGGCCTTGAAGGATGAGGAGGATGCGGAGACAGGGCTGACTGAAACGGAGAAAGAGGCCACGCCCAAGGAGGAGGAGAAACTGGGCAAATTACAATACTCCCTGGATTACAATTTCACGGAGAATACGGTAAGGATCTGTTCTCCGAATCCCTCTCAGTGTGTGTCGTTGTTCCGAAAAGTCCTTCCTCGTAAGTATGGTCACCCCGAACCTCTGAGGTGGTCCAACTTCTCATCCCTCCAGAGATTCACCAGGACCCAGCCCAGGTTTTGCACAACATTCACCTGTTGTTTCATTCCCACCCCTGTAAACAGTCACTGAAGCTCGAGAGCGATCTCACAGGGATATCACGGTGGTCGAGTTTGTGCGTTGGCCACCGAGCCTTGTAAAAGATTCACTACACTACGGGGATTCAGTTCATCTCTGAACACGTTCCTTTTCTTTCGACCTGATTGGAAACAGCCCCTGCAGACTTCCATCTGCTTTAGTCTTTCCAGTGACTGAGTCTTAAAAAGCCAAAATGAGGAAGCACATCAGCTTCCTGGCTCCAGATGTTGTGTGACAGATAATAGGCGCGGTGCGTGAACACGGGCCGTCCCTCTCTGGGTTACCTAACTCACCATTATAAACAGAAGTGACAGGCTGAGATGAGACAGTAAACTCAATGCTCCTGTACACAGAGTCGCACTCATACAGTAGGTACAGCCTCCACACACACACACACACACACACACACACACACACACACACACACACACACACACACACAGCTACACACACACACACACAAATCATGTCTCCTTTCCTTGTCATAATAATAATAATAATAATAATTCCAGGAATCTGTCTATCCGTGTCTCGCATATCTCAAGAACAGTTCATCTTATCAGCTTCACATGTGTATTGTCAAAGGCCAGAGCAAGTGCAGTATTGGATTTGGTGCGATTTGGACACGTGATTCGTTCAATATCAATATAATTGTGTTAAACAGGTGAACAGTGCTCTGCAGCAGCAGCAGCTGGGACTCATCAAGGTAAAGCCTTTTTTCCACTGGTCAAAAAACCCACTAACACAACATCTGGCTTTTGTCTGCGATGGGAATGGATCAGCAGCAGCTTGTTACTGGTCTCAGCTTCAATCCCTGCAGGTCACTTTCACAGTTTCAAAGAGGAATTCACCACAGGACAAGCAAACGGGTAGATTTCCCCCAGGCACCGCAATAGTAACGTATTCAAAAAAGTTGAAAGCTCAGTAATTGGTCAATATATAGTTTGAGCCAATAATGATATAAATCAAATTCAAAGGTGCAGACACCATTAGTGTTCAGCGAGACCCTTATTTCTTCAAGGGAAAAGGAAATTGAGTGTTTTTTATAAAAATGGATATTATGTGGACAATATTACATTTCACAGAGTTGATCTGTCATGTGGTGGGAGGCAGTGACAGGTCCCTGTATGAGGTTCCTGATTACTCTGGTAATAAGCTGCACAGTGGAGCTAAAGTGTAATGAATGGATGACAGTTTTCACGCTCTGTGACAGTGACCTCGGAGACGCCGGGCTCGGCTCGCTGCCACTCCGCAGTTAAAGAAAACTCACAACAGGCGGACGGAGAAACCCGGGGAGGCAGTCATTCATCCGACCCACTTTCAGCTCAGTGACACACACGGTCCAGAGGCACAGTGGCCGTCAGGAAATGTTTTTTTAATCCTCAGGCTTTGAGGCCACCGCAGAGCTGCTGAGAGAAAACCAGCACAGGCGACTGATTTAATGCCTTGGCTGTAGTTTCCTTTTTCCGTGATTACAGAATGAGTGGCATCTTTTAAAGAGGGAGCATGACGGAAACCATTATTGTCTTATATATATATATATATATATATAGGATAATTTTGCAGTTACGGTTTATGTCATCTATTAACCAGATTTTTCAGCCGGAAGCCAATCACGTATGAGCAGACTTTAGTTGCCCACAGGTTAACAGAGATGAGGCTAAATGTCGTCTGGATCTAAAACAGCCACAAAAACTATTACTGTTTGTGTTTCATGTGAAGAAACGTTAAACTTCAGTATTTAAAAACGAATAGTCGGATTGTAAACGGTGCACGAACATTCAAACCTTAGAGTTTCCAAATTAAGAAGTCCTCAAGTCCCTGGAGAAACAACCTACACAGACCAGGGGAGAACATGCACAGATCCAGGCCAAACAATCAGGATTCAAACCAATAACCTTCTTGCTGTGGTTATATATCGTCCCCTCTGTAATGTGACAGTTGTAAAAACCTGCCCACTGGCTCTGGAGATCATGTTAATATGTGCTGATTCGGCAGCACAACATTTGAGTTGTTTGACCATGTGTGAAGGCAAAAGTGTTGATATCTTTTTCCAAATGGATGTACTTGACTTTCTGGGTGAAAAATGAAAAGCGAGGGGATGAGAATCGTTCAAATGGGGACGACGCTCTCAATCTCAGACAGTTGCTTGTTGGTTGGAGTTGCATTTTACTTGCTCATGAGAAACAAGACAGATATGACCAGTGTGAAGAGAGACCGAGAGAGAAGTTCAAACCAGGGCCTGCTATCACTGTCCAGCAGCCGTCTGAAGTGAGCGTGAACTTTGGTAAGTGGGTTCGATTTCTTGTGAGAAATGTGGAACTGACTAACTTCGACCGTCAGAATCAGCTCCATTAAGTTAAAGAGTATGACGCTGAACTGTAGATCCGTTAAAAAGACTTAGAAGTTATTCAAAACCAGAGTTAATCTCCCATATTCAGCAGGAAACTTTTAAAATATGAAGAATTCTCAACAGAGTTTGGTGGATCTGTTGCAGCAGCAGCTCTTCTGGTTCAGGAAGCCGGGGATCATGGGTAATATCCACCGTTCAGGTTGTGTTTCAGTTCAGTGAGTGGGGCTAAACAGATTCAATCACCAGGTCTGGCTGCAGGGGGCGCTGTTGCTGAGTGTGTTACACAGTGTTGCTTTAAATACAAGACAAGTAAGTAGATGCGACAAAACGTGCAGATTAATGCTCGTCGTCATAAAAAGTCTCAGCTTTGTTTCTGTCTCTTAACCACAAACGGCTGCAGCCCCCCCGGTGCTGATGACACTGCGCCTCGACACTAATGAGACTAAAGGGCTTTGTAAAAGATTGGAATCAGTCCATGAGCGGCGACGTGGCTTCGTCTGCAGAGGAGAACATCAGCAAATGAACCACAAAGAGCCGCTCGGCACAGCAGGCAGAGGATTATAGTGTCATTCCTACTTTCAACGTCATTACCATATTCACTGCTCCTTTCACAGGTCAAGAGCAGGACTGTTGCTCCGCGTCCAGTCGGAGTATTTACATTTTAAACTTTCTTACCATGAAGGGAAGAATTTCAAAATATTTCCTTTTTAATTTTGTATTTCAGGATTCTCCCCCAGAGGGTTCATTTAACAAAAACAACCCCTAAAGTAAATATTCGCCTGGAGGAGAATTATTTAAAGTGAGTGTGTGTGTGTGGTCACAGCAGAGCCTTGATCCACTGGGACAAAGAGCTGAACCACCAACCCCCCCCCCCCCCTGTGGTGATTCTGGTCCGTGTTGCTGCTCAGTGGACTGAAGAGTAACACGCAAACAGAGACGGGTTAAAACCAGCGGCTTCTCCACCGTGTGAGCGCCCGAGTCCGTCAGTAAACAGAAACACCCACACAGATGTGCAAACACTCGCCCACAGCTGTTTGTGTTTTTTTTTTACTCTCAAAGGTGCAACGCTCCATTAGTCAGCTGTTCAGAATGTTTTTAAACAGAACTTCGAATTGGAGCCAAAACAAACGGGACAGAAACAACTTCTCAAACATTGTTGCTCCTTTTTTATTATTCATTGTCAAAGAAAGTGGACAAAATTAAATATTTGTTTACAATGTGCACCATCTTAGTTTAGCATATAGATGCATATAAACATGGCCGACACGTCCCCACTTCCTCCCACTGTCCAGAAATGAAGCCGAAATATCCTGGATATGAACGCCGCCATCTTGTGTATTCTGATCCCCAGTTTGTAGCGTGCAGGGGGATGGAGCCGATAGCGAGTCAGGCTAAGCTGTCAATCATCTCATTCCCCCCTGTTTTTGGACAATCAGCATCATTTAGGGAACAAAACAAATTGACGTGTACGTTGACTTTTGATTTAGAATTTTTGTAAAAGCTCCGTAGACTCGCACAGCGACACTAGTGTGTTATTTACATCAACAGATCGACTCTGTGTTGTGGCCGTCGGGTGGAGTTACGTACGGCGTCGGCAGAAACCCGCTCAGCTGAAGGAGCAGAGTGTTTCATAATCAACATTTCCAACCACGTCCTGATTGTATCTGCTCTCGAGCGTCAGTGCGTCTGTGAGTAAAGATGGTTTGACGTGCTGTGTCTGCCTCGGTCCACGCTGACTGACGGCTGGAAATCAGAGGGACAGCCGGCAACAGGGATTCACCACAGTCCGAATCCAAATACAGCCTCACAGCACAAACAGGGAAAAACATGGTCACATTTAGGTTCAGGGTAAATAAAAAAACAGCCACGATAACTGAGATTATTATATCTTTATTTAGCTATTCTGCAGAATTGAATCCTGATAAACTACACAAGTGATTGATTGAAATATGACAGATTTTATTTCAGTGTTTTCAACGTAAGTAAATGTTGTGCACAACCTGGGCAGCAGTAAAGTCTAAATCCATGACATCCCATACTTTCCATGTATTTGAGGTGTGTTCACTGTTGTGTGTGTCTGTGGGTGATTGCACTTGTGTGTGTCTGTGGTTCATTCGCTGTACGTTGAGCCTGTGTAACACTTGATCATCCCCATGAAGACCTTTCTCTACTGGAATCTCACCAACAACCTGTGAAAATCTGTAATCTGGAGCCAACGTGCTTCTCAGATTTGGCAAAGGAAAGGAAAAATAAAAAGGTGAACTTACCTAAACTGACATAAATCAGCGATACATCTTTCTCCCATATCCGGAAATACTACTCACGAGACACGACAAAGGTGAAAAGTAAGACAAGAGTTTTCTTTTCTCAAAGGTGGGACTGTTAATGAAAGTGTTAGCGATGCTTTGCGATTCACTGCTGGAAGTCGAGGTCGAGGCTGATGAGAACCAATCAGGCGACTGCTTCATTGTTTCCAAACATTTCAGTGTTTTTTTCAAACTTCAACACATGAACAAGCAGAACATGGGGTGTGGTACATTTAATATTCGTCTTTTGTATTAATGTTACATGAAATAAACAAAACAGACGGCAACAGTGAACCAAACAACGGATGTAGGCGTTACCAACGTAGATTAAACTATTAAGTCTGAGGGTCTCTTCTTTCAAATCTTTCGACGTGTATCAATAAATCTTGACCTGCTTCATATTGGTGGTTATTTGCCTCGTGCTGTTTACCAACTGGAGGTCATTGTTTCCCACTCTTGCGTCACTGGAAGCTCCACCACAGTAAACGGACGCCGCTCCCCCCGGCAGCTGTACTGCTGCACGGCTGAGTGCCCTGGCCGGCCTCCAGATTGCTGCTTGATGGCTACCTGATAGGAAGTTGATTGACTGACTAGCCGGGGCCTCCTGAGAGGTCTTTGAGTAGAGGCTCTGACTGGCAGGTCAATCAGCCTCCCCAGCCCCCCCCCCCCCCGGTTGTGGTTATCAATTATCGGCCTTATGTGAAGAGAACCAGCCCCCTCGTTCCTAGTCCGACACATCGTGACCTTTACAAACTCCTCAGCCGCTGACATACATTTCTGAAATTGGCGCCATATCCCAGAAAAATGAACCTGAATCTTCATTATTGTGAAAGAATGATTGCTTGTGATAAAAAAAGACGTGTCCAGGCGTTTCTTTATCCACGATTCAGATTCTCAGTGAGGATGTTGGTGGGATGAAGGTGCACGTTCTGATAATCTGGATGATCCGTGGACATTCTGACGCATCACATCCTCTCACTTCCTCTCTCTCAGCTCATGGTGGGGATCATCCAGGCGGCGGAGCTGCCCGCCATGGACATGGGTGGCACGTCCGACCCGTACGTGAAGGTCTACCTGCTGCCCGACAAGAAGAAGAAATTTGAGACCAAGGTCCACAGGAAGACGCTCAATCCTGTCTTCAACGAGCAGTTCACCTTCAAGGTACGGCTCATGTTCACAAAGTTTGATTACATTAAAATGCTCAAAAAACCTTTGTGCATTTCGAGCACTTCTCCTGCAGCTGAGGAGCTTTTGGTTCCACTGACAATCTGATTTGCATGCAGCTCTGAATGTTGGGAAGGTGTGGAGACAGCAACCAGCTGGCACATTAACAAGCTCCTGACAGAATATCTCTCACAGTTACACACACGCACACACACACACACACACACACACACACACACACACTGAGGCTCAACGTGATCAGGATTAACATGGGCAGATGCAGCGTTACACCCCCCACCCCCCACCCCCCGGCCTTGCCTCGGCCATAATGGATGCAGGGCTGTTGCTCGGCAGCAGCGAAAGTTTTGTTGTCCACCTGACAGTGACGCGCGCAGGTGTTTGGTGTAAGTTAAGCATAATGTGATGTGATATCCATCTCAATACCCCGCTCTGTGTGTGTCTGTGTGTGTGTGTGTGAGTTTTCTAATTCCAAATGTGTGATGCGTGTTGGAAAAAGCAGGCGACAGGTGATTCTAAGCAGCTCTGACACCTTCCAGAATAAAAGATGATTCTGTGAGATAATGTCAGGGACAAACCACAGAGTCGCTCCCACACTCTCATTTTTCTTGTGCAACAAATCATTTCAATTTAACAACTTTTCCACACCGTTACATCTGTTCTCAACGTTCCTCAGGTCCCGTACGTGGAGCTCGGGGGGAAAACGTTGATAATGACGGTGTACGACTTTGACCGCTTCTCCAAACACGACGCCATCGGGGACATCAAGGTGACCATGAACAAGGTGGACTTCAGCCACATAACAGAGGAGTGGAGGGATCTGCAGAGCGCTGAGAAGGAGGAGGTAAGAGTTGGTAAACAAACCTGTGTAGGTGGACACACACACGTCAAACAGGAGAAACAAGGAGGTTTCGGAATAATTTGTGACACCGGAGATTTTAAAATCCAGTCGCTGAGGAACATTTTTATTGCTCAGAATATCACAATGATTGTTTTGCCATGTTCTGCAGAGCACTTGTGCTTGAAGTGCGGACGTGGCGCCGTGGCTGATGTAATCCATCTCCCCTGGAAATGTCACTTAATCAAATGTCCACACTTCCCCTTCAATTAACAGGAGTGTGACTTTCCAGGCAACAGTTCAGGGGATTCAATTTTCATGGTAAATGTCACGGCATATCGCACACGTTGCCAGGGGAACCTCGTTTTTTTTCCGTTTTTTTTTGCATTATGGTGGTTTGATTTAAAGGTTAATTATAACAGCGCTGAGCGGCGAGCGGTGTTGTTTCCAGCTGAAGGGCACCACTACACTTCCTTTACGTTCGGTTGCACCTGTTCGCACGTGACACTTTTACACAAGGCTCGACTCACAGGAGCGATGCTTTCAGGCTCAGGAAGGAGCAGAGGTCGGCCATGGAAATTGCTCCTTCCGACCTTCTAACTGCTGAAAATGTCAAATGTAATGTTAATATAATTATTATTATCTAAATGCTCTACTCTGTATGTGTGTTGAATGGTAATTTACATTAAACTTCAGTGGTTATTCAGATTGTTTACTAGTGTCGGCCCCTGTAGCTTAAACTTAAAAAGTTAATAAGAACTTCAATTTATTGATTTAGTTTTTTAAATCCTGGGGTTAAAAAGAAATGTGTGAATATGTTTATCACCAAACTCCCCCTCAAATCTGGTTTTAAAGGAGAGAGGAAGCTTTGGAAGGAGACGGCGTTTCACTCCAAACATTTTAAAGGAAGAGCTGCACTTCGGAGGAAATAAATCTTTTATCAGTGAGTTCAGCGAAAAGGCAGCAGAGTGAATAGAATCAAGGTTTTAATACACTCCACCCACACGCGTCACACAATCCTCTTTGCTTTAAAGGTCAAATATGAAGGAGCACGTTCTCCAAAAACGGTCCTTTAGGTTTAAAAGGAAGCAGTTGGCTTTTTACTCCTGATAGAAAATATGAAAGCACCTTTTCACTGCTCGTCACTGGAATAATTAAGCGTCGCCGCCCCCCCCCCCCCCCCCCCTGCTGGCCTCCAGGGGAGCGTGTGTTTGTCTTGATTAAAACCCGGCCCCTCGTCATCAAAGTGAAACGATTTAGTCACTGGTTCTGTACGTGAACCACCCGCCAGGCCAGTGGAGGATAAATGAAGAAATTAAATGAGTGGGGCTGTGGGCGAAATGACACATGAAAACACCGATGATTGGAAGAACAAAGTATTTATATTGAACAACACACCTCGAGAATTCGTACAGGATCGACCCTCTGTTGTTTGTATGAGACAGTGAAAACCTGCGAGACCCACAAAGCTGCTCTCACACAGGCACTGAGGTCTGGACGTTTTCCAGAGGGGCCGTATGTTGGGAAAATAGCAGTTAGCTCATGTGAGAATGCAGCAGGAAAATGTATAAAAATATTCAGTGACCTGAGGGAGCGTCGTGTCGGCTCCTCGCGTTGATCAGGGATACGACAAGAAGGTGAAAAGCACTCTGCTCATGTGTATGATAATAAGTGTTGTGATGGTGATTCGCGTGAACCAGTGAAGTGATTGCAGTCGCTACTTTTCCAGCTTTTTCACTGATGAGTGACAAAGTAAAGTGGGAGCTGATATTAAAAATAACCTTTTCGGAGCAAAACAAGAAGATTGAAAACATGAGAAACGCATATTAAGTAAACCAAGTAGAAATATAAATAAGTTAATGAAAGAAAATACATAAATACATGTAAATGAAAGAATTAAATAACTTAAAACACATAAATACATCTAAATAACTACAAATAAATAAATACAAGTAGAAAACGTTATAACAAGTAATTAAATGAAAATAAATACATGAATATAAATGGAAATATATTAATTGAAGTATACAGAGTATAGTAGAATCAAATTCACGTCACTACCTGCAGAGCAACTCATGGGTCTGCGCCCGTATTCTTGAACTCAATCACACAAAGTGTGGAGCTCCCCGCTCCATGGGAACGTCGTCTCGTGTTGTCGTCTCTTCACGCAAAACAATAACAATCTTGTTTGTGGTTCCTCGATGGTGGGATGAGCTGCCATGTTCTGTCAGGGGGGGGGGGGTTGGGGGCGTCCCTCTTGATCCTCGAGAACCTTTTGTCCTCTAACGCCCCAGCTCGCTCCCACTCTGCCCTTTTACTTGATCTGCTGCACTTTATGTCTTTTCTGTTTGCCGAGAGCAGAACCACAAAAACAACAACACGTCTATAAAAAAAAAGGAAAAACAGGTAAACACAAGCTTGGGATTTGGTTGACTGAGCTGTATCCAGTGTGCTGTGGAGGGGGGGGGGATGACAGGGTTCCCTCATCTAGCCTCTTAGTGAGCATCTGCTGTGAATACAGATTTAGTTGGTGCTGTTAAAAACCTGTTCTCTCTCTCCCCTTCTGCAATGTCTCTGCTTCTCCCACAGCAAGAGAAGCTGGGCGATATCTGCTTCTCCCTGCGGTACGTTCCCACCGCCGGCAAGCTGACCGTGGTCGTCCTCGAGGCCAAGAACCTGAAGAAAATGGACGTGGGAGGCTTGTCAGGTGAGGAGAACCACTGAGTTTCCATCTGACAGGGCCTTTGTCTGTAATTATGCCTGCACTGCACTTTATGCACATGCACTGCACTTTGCATCACCTACAACATTTTTCTGAGATGTTGAGATCCTGAAGAAACTGCAACGTTCAGACCTGATGTTGTGTTGGAGATGCATTAATGATTGTAGCGTGCACCAATGAAGAAGAGAATGAAACCTATTCCTGTTCTGGTGCAGCACCAACAGGCCACTCCGGGGTCTGATGTCACGGAAACTGAATGTGCCACTTGTTAGAGAGGAAGAGAGCTGGAAACTGTACATGTAACACCCAGACGCACAAAGTTGACGACAGGAACACAACACAACCCAACACAACGCAACACACGACTGTCTCCATCAGTCACAGGGGGACAGATGTTCCATTTAAAACCTGATAGACTCGAACGCAGACACAGTGAGTTTTCTCAAGGGATTAAATGAAAGAATCTCGTTTCTGTAAAACTGTGAATCTCCTGTGGAGGCAAGTCAGCAAAGGTGCAGAGCTGCTTTTACAGCTTTAGATCCAAATATACCTTAGTCACGCTGTAATTATATTCAACACACACGGGTATAAACACTGGGATTCTTCTCTGAAAAAGCAAATCTACCAAAAGCTAATTATCTCCTGAAATATGAACGTTGCTTTGTCAAAGTATTTCCAAGCCTTCTTGATGAATAGTCTTGTATTTGGGGGGTTTGAGATTGTTTATCAGACGAAAGAAGCAGCTGACAGACGTCACTTTGGGCTTTGGGAACTCCCAATAGGGCGTTTTTCATTATTTCCAGTAATTTTAACTGTGTGAGAAGTCTTGGGTCACAGCCCATAAGGGTCAGTGACAGTGTCGGAAATAGAGGTGAAAGCCCACAGCGTCACTGCTGCTATTTTTAAGGTAGCGAAAGCAGCACGACATGAAATGACACAAAAACATGCTGCGACTCAGATTCAGCGAAAACACACGTTGCAGAATTGATCCCTGTGACTTTAACCATCGTTATTATCTCCTGCTCTTTCTCCTCCGAGGTTTCTGGTGCAGACAAGTGTCGATAGTAGTTAGTTGATTTTCTTTCTGTTCACATCTTTAATCGCACAACTTGTTATGATGTCGCAAATACTCACGACATATTCACACCCAGAAGAATACAACCTATACTTGATGTTGATTGGTTTGTAGACGTCGGCATGTTGTCAATTTGAGTTGTGTATTTGCAATTTAAGTCTAAATGCACCACAACGAAGATTCACCACTAAAATCCATAGTTTCCCTTTGACCATCACTGTTATATTGATCAAAACAACAACGTCAGATTAAAAACCAAGCATCAAATTCAACACTCTGGGGCCATAGACCGACCAGTATGCACTTTCCTCCTGCTTCTCTCTTGACTTTCTTCCTCGGGTTCATTCTAAATTCTCTCTGCACTGCAATTACATACACCTGGGCCCACTTACTTCCTGCCTGACGGACAGGTCTCTCCACATAAGCGCCCGAACACGCCCCGGTACAGTAACACGGCATTAACAGCTCCAAGCTTCCTCTCATCTATCAGACCAGCTCCAGCAGCCACTTGGAAGAAAGAAAAAACTCCCCCCCCCCCCCCCGCTACCGTCACCTGTGTCCGTTTGCATTGTGGCGTTGTCAACACTTCCAGTTTCCAGCTACGGTGACGAGGCCAGAATGAAAAAACCTTGGAAGGCCAGTTCTCTCTCCTGCACTACAGGACACTCTGACACCGTGCGCTGTTTGTCACGTTTAATTGGAGCATGTTTTATCCGTGTGCGTTCATCCGTGGGGGGGGGGGGTTCAGGGTGAATTATTAGCGTACAGTAATAGCACAGTGCACGTTTCTAATTACACACAACCAGAATATACTCTAAATTGCAGTTTGAGTTTTGATTTAAATCTTTGTTAGTTGCGCCTGCGTTTCTGCTCCTGAGCAAAGCGACAACACTTAGAAGTGCAGCAGACGGATGAAATAATGGGCAGGTCGCTAATAACAATAATTAGCCTCCATCCACAAGGCGGCTCAGCCAGAGCTTAAGGAGGAGGACAAGTAATTGATGGCCTGGGATCAGCCTTCTCCTCTATTGTCATCCTGTTTACCGTGCCTAATTATGGCTCGCAGAGGAAGATGTGGGTATTATCATTAACCAATGTATAATCAGAAATAATTCTTTTGATTGGCTCCTCATGAAACATCCAAATCCTTCTCCTCCACTTTGCTTCGTAGACAAAATCGGAAATAGGATTTTTTTTTTTTTTAAATGTCTGTTGTCTTGAGGTGCGTCTCACAATTGCCGCTGTTCAGCCGCGGTGATGCACCATGCTCTTTAGCTGTCGTCTCAAAATAATCCCGGCCTCATTACAGACAGACTTGCTCCTCTCTCCTCTTTCAGCCGGCTCCACAGCTAATGTAAAGTTCCAGTGAAACGTCCATTACGTTGAGTCAGATTTCAAAAGAACTCGGCTGCATTTTCCACTTCAGCAACACAGACTTACAGAGTAGAAAGTTGAGTTTGAAAAGCCTGAGAATGCAGCGGCAGGCGAGCTCGTCCTTGAGTGAGCATCTCTTTGAACCCACAGATGTGTGTCCCTTTATTTCGTGTAATAGTTGTTTAAAATGGTGCATTTTACAGCATTTCCACGACACTCTATCCTCGGGCTGTTGCCTCGTGAAAAGGTGAGTCAGACTCCAAAGAGTGTGTCGGACACAAAGGCTGAATGTCTCAAAGGCTAAATGGTTTATAGAGGCGGTGGCGGCAGAAGTGCTTTGTCCCACCCCTCTTTGTAGCGCTCAAGGTGTCCCAGAGGGCCGTGAGGCGGCACATACCCAGGTAATGGGCCACAGTGGGGGAGGTTATCAAAGCACACGGGCACCGTGTCGGCGGTAATGAAGCCGCGCTGCCTCGACCCGGCGCTCCGGCGCAGCATCAGCCCTCTCGGCTCCAGGGTTTATTTGTCTTGTTGCTCCGGCTGGTTGGACTTCGAGGCTTTTCTCTCAGGCAGGAACGCAACAGGATCATTCAAAGGATAAAACAGGCCTGAGAGAAGAAAGCAATCTGAAAGTGATTAGGGATTTTAAAAAATGTTCTTTGTCTGAATTCTTTGCTTTAATAAATGCAAATTCCAAAGATGTCGATAATAAGAAGCGGATGAGTTACAAAAGGGATTTAGAGCTGTCGGATAATTAGGATTCTCAGAGCGTGCAACACAATCCCAATGGTTTGCATTGTGGGTCTGAGTTTCACTGTACACACTTGTCATGTTTATGTGGAGTGTGTGTGTGTGTGTGTGTGTGTGTGTGTGTGTGTGTGTGTGTGTGTGTGTGTGTGTGTGTGTGTGTGTGTGTGTGTGTGTGTGTGTGTGTGTGTGTGTGTGTGTGTGTGTGTGTGTGTGTGTGTGTGTGTGTGTGTGTGTGTGTGTGTGTGTGATTCACAGCTGAGTTGAGTGTGTTAAAACTAAACTGACAGTCACCCCTGGGTGCATCCACCATCGCAAATCCAAAATGAGACGAGGAAAAGCTAAAACGACAACCAGGCGATATTTAACCGTGCAACCGCAACCAGGAGGAAACTCATTCTGTGTTTGGTGTTAATGTGACAAATGTAATAAAAAAGTTTTTTGAGTCACAGATGTCATTAATCCACAGGTTAAGATACAAACTGTACGTAACCGCAGTAAAATGAGTCTGCTTGAGAAGCTCTACTTAACTCTGCTGCAGATTACACAGCTCAACACTTATCCACAGACCTGCTTCTTAGCCTGACTCGGGGGGGGGACGATTGATGGTGCATCACCTCATAAAACCATCCAGGCCTCAGACGAGTAACCCCTCGGAATAGCGAAGACGAGCCTCTGCGCTGTACACATATGTGAGGAGGAGCTCTGCCGTCAGTAGCGCTGCCATTCATCCATAAAATGGGAGAGATTACATCCGTCTGGGATGAGATGGTGAAATGGGCCGGATATGAGGTACGGGCGAGCCTCCGAAACTCAATAACGCCAAACTCTCATCTGCTGCCCGGAGAGATAAGAGCGTCTGCGGCGGTGCGGCGCCACAGGTGTTTCCTCTTTGAGCCGGAGAATGAGTTATCTCCCGTTCAGCTGATGTGTTGTGTTTACTCAGGCTCAATGAGAGGATACATGCACTTTACATATTGAAGCTCCATCACAGTAATAACGATTGTACCATCATAGCTCCGCTGTCGTGACTACAACAGGAACCGAGGTTTGGAGGGTTGTGTCTTTTTTTAGCCCAGAACTAAAATCCATAAAGTAAATGTTTAAGAAAAGTGATAATCTGTAAACTATAGTTAGCTCAGCTACCTGGCTACCTTAAAAAGCGTGCTACCTACAGTCGTGAGCTTGTTAGCCTATGTCACAACTAATAACTTCCAAGGCAAAGAATAATATGTTGTTGACTAACTGGGTAAACTGGGGGAAGTTTTACACTCCAGTGGTCTCAGCCAACATTACCCAGAATAGTGCCACATATTCCTCATACACCAGTTAATCCTCATGCTCAGCCTGGATCTTCTCTGGGTTAGAACCAGATAAATCTCATTTGAGCTTTTCCCTGCAACACAAACAAATTTCTGCTTCTGTATTTATGTGTCTCCTCCGCGGATCATCGACTTTTTGGGCCACGCAGCCGACGCCCCTCAGTCATTTGTGTGTCAATCAAATGCATATCTTGTTTTCTGTAGTGAATGTTAAAACGTCAAACTGCAGACAGTGTTTTCTATCGTCTCTGGAAGTTGATGAAAAGAAGAAGTCAAACTTAAGAAACGCTGCTGCAGGGACAGTCGTCATTAAAGAGTCAGAAATGAGAAACAGGCTTTTTTTCTATCTCTGTCTCTGAGGTCGTGGACATTCAGTTTGAAGTGCTCGATATTAAAGTCGAAACTCTGCCATTATTATTAAACTGTGGCTGTGCGTGAAACAGAAATAAAAGGAGCCGTCAGTTGTCCTTTGATTGTGTTTTTCAAATGGAACAATGTGAGAATGTGAGGTCGTTATTTGAGTTTTTTTGCGCACACGAATCTCAAAAGATCTCTTTGCCAGACACTCCTCGTCTTCGGTGTTTGACTTTCTTTAGACCTGTGAACTCCAGGAGGAAGAGGAGGCCACGTATCAACCGATCAAACAAAAGCAACAGAGCAACCAACGATAGAAATCAGCAGCAGATGTACGAACAGAAATCCCAAAGTATGAGACTTTTAGTATCGGTCGACGTGATTCCCAGAGTCGAGGCTCAGTCTGATAACGTGCGACGCCGAGTCGATGGATGAAAACAGGACGTAAAAGCCTCATTCTGCTGTTTGACACCAGGCTGCTGAAGAATGGTTCACGTATTCGTTCTCTTCGTTAAGTGACAACACGCCGTCCTCATTCACTGTTTCCATCAGCCCAGCGCTCGGGCTCCTCTCAGCAGGAGAGTGATAATGGACACCCACTCCATTAGCAGCCTGCTACACCTTTATATTCTGCCTCTGTCGTTTACTTACTCTGCTGCTGTTTGTCCATCTCGCTCTGTTTTTTGTGGTTTTCTCTCCATATTCATGTGAGCTTCCCTCGGACGCGGCTGCAGTCGGGTCCTCATCCTCCTAAATTGGATGAAAGATTACGGCGGCTAAGCTTGTTCAGTGTTTGATATTTGCTACAAATCCTGCGATCTTCCAACCTAAGACTGAGATTTTCAGCCAACACATAAAAAAAACAACTGATAAACACCTAATGCATCTGGGATCCGGAGATAAATCCAGATTATCAGAGCAAGTGGCGTCTCAGCGACTAATTAGAAGCCCTGATTCGAAGTCTCCCTCCTTATTCATTCTGATAGACTCTCAGTGTTTAGACGGGCGGTTGTCGGCCTCAGGCGGGTTCCTACCTCATTAGCATTTCTGAGATTATTGTGGTTATTTGTCTCTAAAAGCGCTGGTTTGTCCTAAATGATCAATGAGGCAAAGTGGTTTTTCATTAAGTTTTCTTTCTATTCTTCAGGATCGCGAGCTGGGATCGTTAAGCATCATTATGGGGTCTTCACACATGGAACCAGAATCTTTAAAGTTCTGGTCTTTCCCTGGTTATTTATTACTTTTATATTCATTCATTTATGTTGTGAGAAGAACTTTCTTCCATCTAAATTGATTTTTCAGCACATGTCGGTAAAAGCTTTGAGTAAAAGCCATATAAAACCTACTTGTGGCCGATAAAGAGTTAAGAGCACATCTGTTAAATATTAATTACAACTTAACTATGTGTTAAAACACAAACGACGAATCGGGAACAAACACACGGGACATATATTTTCTGACTCGTATAGATTAACTAGCACCAACCTGGCGCGGCTATAGATTTTATTTAGTGAGAATAAAGGGAATAAAATTAGCCGAGGATTCTAATCTTTGAATCACAGTAATTACCGAGTCCGTCCATTCATCTGCTGAAAATTACCCTGGAACTTTCTCACATTCTCCAGCTGCTCATTAGAACTTCTGTCTGTGTGGAAATGGACTGTCTCACCTTGTCCCTCTAATGGCTCAATTAAAGCACAGAAAACATTTCTCTGGCAGTTTGAAAAGGCGATTTACTGCCGACCCACTCGTCAGGTTTCGTCCAATTTACTTTCGATGACCATTTTGAGAGTGTAAACAAATCATGAGGAGCAGCGTCGCGTCATAAACAAAAGAGAGAGACGGTGGTTTGTTGTTTTCACACACACACACACAGAGACACACAGAGACACACAGAGACACACAGACACACACACACACACACACACACACACACACACACACACACACACACACACAGACAGACACACACTCTGCCTGATTGCCACAGAGTGGATGAAGCCGGCCACTTGGGTTCTACTTGAGATGCCGTTCAGATGAAA
Source organism: Hippoglossus hippoglossus (assembly GCF_009819705.1). Taxonomy (NCBI): domain Eukaryota; kingdom Metazoa; phylum Chordata; class Actinopteri; order Pleuronectiformes; family Pleuronectidae; genus Hippoglossus; species Hippoglossus hippoglossus. The sequence continues at coordinate 15,204,731 of NC_047173.1, forward strand.
ATGAGGCTCTGGTTAACCGAGTGATGGAAAACACAGGACTGTCACTGCCTTGCTTTTTAAAACCCTGCCCATCATTGATCCATCACTGAGGGAAACACTTTGAAACTGTCATAATCAATGTTTTTATATTTACAGTGGATCGAACCAAAGCAGTTTAGCTTCAGATCCTGTTTTGGTTTCATTACCCGAGACTTTGCTTTTCATCAGCGTCGTTTTCAGACGCATCAGGAAACAAAAAGCTCAGATTTACAATGCAAAGATACACAGGGTGTCAAGTATGCTGCCCTCAAGTGGCCACAAATCATTGTAATGCGCTTTTTTAATGGTTTGCGTTTATTCTTTGTGTTTTTTTCCTCCGCAGATCCATACGTGAAGATCCACCTGATGCAAAATGGCAAGAGGCTGAAGAAGAAGAAGACGACAATCAAGAAGAACACCCTGAACCCGTACTACAACGAGTCCTTCAGCTTTGAAGTCCCATTCGAACAAATCCAGGTAAACATGCAAGTGTGATGGATCTGTAGCTACCTGCCGACACGCGGCTTCATATAAGAACTGATAAGTGGGCGCTCGTTTACCAAATAACCGGTTTAGAGGCTTTTCATTATAGCAGTGTAATAAAAGGCACTTCAGTTTAAATCAGCCCGGGTTTCCCAATTTGACAAGCTAATGAATTCCCTGCACTTTGCTATTGCCTGTAGCATGTAGCTCGTTATGATTTAGCAAAGCATGCGAAGCCCGTGTTGACGTTTGGAGACAGAGAAGAAGTAAAAGCCTGGATCTTTTCCCCAGGAAGAACAACATTATCTCCTCAGGCAGTTAATTCAAATCAAATTGATTAAACCTGTCACAGCTCACAAATCACAGGTTTGGGTCCACGAGCCCCAGATTCAATTTAAATTGTGTTGATCCCAATCAACCCCGTTCAAATCAGGCTCTGACTTCGAGCTGCTGACACCAGCATGTTGGTGGAAATTTGCATTTCTTATCTCATCAGCGGGAGCCGGGGGTGATCGTTAAATAATTATTAGCCACTGATTGAATCATAAACTCGTCATTGGTTGTTTTGAACGTGGTCCTGAAAGGCACCGGAGGAAGAATATTAAACCTAAAGGTCAAGTAAAACTGCAGCGACGCTACTTGAAGAGGTCGTAAATGTGAAACTAATGGACTGTTGAAACATCACTGACGGCGCCGAGGCCGATTTTTAATAAAAACACTCTGAGAATTTCAAACTACAACCTGATTTCTCCGACAACAATAACTCTAAAATACATATTTAGTTTGTGAATCGATTTCTCTGCAGGTTTTCTTCCTCGTCTTGTTAAAATTTACACGGATCAGTCGCCCGACGAGCTTTCATCAGCGGAGGCGGAGCGTTGGATCACAGTTGAACTTGACCTCGGGACTATTTGTGTAATTAATCTAAAGATTTTAATTGTCTCAGAGATTGCGTGGGAATTACAAGTAGTGCTTTTAATTGGTCTATCAGGTTACACTAACAGAGGGTTTGTTATTCCACTATCTCCTCCGCACACACACAATTAGCTGCGACGCACTCGGTGACACCACTTAGATTCATTTGTTTTCATCCACTGTCTCTTACGCATGCATCTTTTTTTACCCATGATGCCACATTCCAAACTGTGCAACCGTGTCTCTGCAGAGAACAATCTAGAAAAGATCAGTATATTATTTACTGTATTTATCCTAAAGATAAATATAGAACAGAAATTTATTCAGCAAGATAAATATCATAAAAAATGTGTAAGATTCAGATGAACATAAAATAACATAATACTAATCCATCGTTGATTTAAAAGAACCAAAGTCAGTTATAGTCTTAATATTTGCGAACTCAGTCTCTTTTTAATTTTAAATTATTCCGATGTTTGTCTCTATAAAAATCCAAAAGTTGTAATTTAAAGGAATAGTTCAGTGTTTTGGGAAATGGGTTTTTCTGTCATAGAGTGAGATGAGAAGATCTTTCATGTCTCTACATTAAATATCTTACTATATAAAGTTCAAATAAAACTCCACGTAAAGTATCAATGTACGTGATATAAGATTAAAATAAAGTATTTTCCAAAATGCTGCACTAATTCTTTAAGATATGTGACGCTTAAACTTTCTTAGAAAGCTTTAAAAAACTGCCTACATTTCTTGCTATATAGAAAAAGATTACCTTATTATAAGATTAACCTTATTATTGCTATTTGAATATGTTGAACTTCCAGTAAAGATCATTATTGGAGCAGCCGTCAGAGTTCGGACAGTTCCGACTTCTCAGGGACGATTAGAGCGATTCTGCTAATTTCCCATGAATCAGTCTCGTTTCAATGAGCGAGTTGAAGGTGAACTGTCCCTTTAAAAATCAACTAACCCCCCGTATTTCATTACATGGCGTATTAGACACGCTCTCACAACAGAGGTCCCGTGCGCATGCAGGTGGCTCCGGTGGATCGAAACTTAATCAGGGCTCTTTGTGCACTAATTCATATTCTGAGGCCGAGGCCGACGCCCGGGTCAGGCGTCCTCGCCGCGTCCCTTTGAATAAACACGTGCACGGGGCCGCGTCTCCCAGTCATCAAACACTCGCCTCTGTTTGGCTCTGATAAATAACGGAGGCCTGGTCTGGAAGGTCACGTCCTGTTAATGAACATCCGTGTGTTACGTACGTTACGAGCGATAATCACACAGAGTTTAATAACACAAACATCTTCACACTCTGTAATAACCCGGGATCCAGTGGAGGCTCCGCTTTATTTACCGAGCTTCTAAAAATACAGTTTCAACGACTCCTCAGTCCCACGAAATAAATCAAGAATATAGTTTCACATTCGTGTTTTATTGAGAGCAAATAGGAGAACTGGGTCATGGGTGTGAGGAGGGGGGGGGAAGAGAACAGCGAGAGGAGCTCAACAACAGCAGACATCTTGAAAAACAAGACGCCTCACCTCCGCTCATTCTCCTGACTCCTCTCGCTCTCTCTCTCTCTTCTCTCTCTCTGCAGAAAGTGCAAGTTGTTATAACTGTGCTGGACTACGACAAGATCGGCAAGAACGACGCCATCGGCAAAGTGTTCGTGGGCCTCAACAGCTCGGGGACGGAGCTGCGCCACTGGTCCGACATGCTGGCCAACCCCAGGAGACCCATCGCCCAGTGGCACGTGCTGAAGGTCGAGGAGGAGGTGGACGCTCAGCTCTCCACCAAGAAATAGACAGGGCCCTTTCAGCACCTGCCTTGTAGTACTCTTTAGCCAGTATGTGTAAATACCTCAGTGATATATGGGTCCATCCATGTAACCCCCCCCCCCCCCCCCCCTCCCTGTCTTTCAGCCCTGAATTTCACGACGATCCCTAACTGTTGAAACTTCCTGTCACGTCATATCCTCCGCTTTTTCTATCAGGTCCCTACTCTTCTCTTTTGTTTTCTGAAAATAGTTTTTACTCTTCGGTTCCATCCTGATTCTGCAGTTTTCTTTCCTCCCCCCATCGAGCCCCGAGACGCCCCCCCCCCGACCAAAAGCCCCCTTCTTTTAAGCAATATGATCTGTATAGATAGCGCATGACTGAAAGAATTTATTGTACCACAGTTGTATATATAAGTATGCAGACAAAAATGATTTCTAGTTTATGTGTTTGTATGTTGTTACCCGTTTCCTAATCTGTGTATATCTCGATGTTTTTAATAAGATGTTCTATTTTAAATTATGTAAATGCAGATATAGAGGAAAGCCAATATTATATATCCCAGGATTTAAAAATTCTACCTTATTACCTTATTGCATTCCAGATATAAAAAGGGAAAATGAATTCCAACCTGCTAGTGGGGGATATATTCACGTTGTAAAGGACGACGTCAGCGAAGGATCATCACAGAAAAACCGGTGGATATATATATATACACACAAAGCTCCAAAACACAAGGCCATTAACTGCTATGGTTCTGTGGGGGGGAAACTAATTATGCTGCTGGAAATAATACAAGCACATGATTTCTTATGACTTTTTCTACTTATTTCTCAATCAGAGGACCTACGTGTTGAGCTCGTTCCCACAAACAACACAAACCCGTCAGCGTTTCCTTTCTCCATGTTCGGCCGTCAAAGTGAAGTAGGTCCTCGTTTTAAAGGCCGTCGCTCACTTCTACTGGCTTTTGTTTTTATTTATTTATCTTTTCCAAAAAAAAAGTGGGAATCGAATCCAGACTCTTTTGTTGTCCCTTGAGAAACGGGCCCCGTGTGGAAGAAGCACCTGAGCTGTAGCCATTGTGTCCTTAAGCTAATTTAACAATACTTTGTTACCTGCTTACTTTAATCAGCCTTGTAGTCGCTGAGGGTTTGTTGCATTTAGGCCGGGGTCCGAGTTTAAAAACAGAAACAAACAGGGAGTCGTGACTCTGGTTTGAAGAGGAATATTTTTTAGAGCAATTCAGCGTCTTAACTATTTTTAGTAAACTGCATGATTTTTTTTACACTCTTTACTAAAGGCTGGGACGGGGCGGGGGGAGGAGGGGGGGGAATCTACTGACACCAGGGGGCGCTCTTCTGACCTGATCCCCTTTGCCTTCAATCAGAGGAGAGGAGAAGAATTAAAAGTGCGTTTTAAACTTTGGGGGTCAGGGTAATATTGACGGAGGTGAAGCGAGTTTCTAAACACTGCCATTCCCGGGGAGGTGACCCGTGTGGGGGGGGGGGGGGGCCTCCCTTCATGCACACACTCCCACTTGCTAGTGGTCGTAGCTTCGGTTTATCGGGAACAATGTCTCTGGCTGCAGCGGTGCCCTCGATCGCAGTCTTTGCTTTGCGTTGCCTTCTCACAGTGACAATAGAGCGAGCCATGTTTTACTGCCAGTTCGACCTTTTTACGTGGCTGCTGTTTTTGCACTGGATGTCTATGAACGAGCTTGTTGACTTCTGTGGAAAGCATTTTTTTGGGGTTTTTTCGGGAGCGATTGTTGGCTGGTCTTTGTTTCAGGACACGTGTTCAGATGGGGGGGGGGGGGGGGGGGGGGCAGAGATCCTCCTGATCGATGAAACTAGAGCGAGTCGAGCGCCTGCACCTCCGCCAAGGTCCAACGATCCCTTCAGTTCAGTCAAGCTGCTCCGAGATCGCTGCGTTATTTCTTTGAGGAATTAGCACAAATCTAACTAAATTAAATCTATGTGATAATTCCAGAAATGTCCGACTGTCTGTGGCAAAGAAACATTCGTCTTATCGGCTTCACACTGGATTTTCCTGCAATTTATATACGTTTAATATTTTAAAACTTTTAATAACCAAGCGACCACAGCACGTTCACCACAACTGATTCTCCAGTTCAGGTTCTGCGTCCTGAGTCGAGCTCCACTGAACTTTAATCAAACAGGTGAACAGCTCTATGTGCAGGTCGCTTCTACAGTTTCAGCAAGAAAAGCTACAACCAGCTTCACCACAGACCAAACAACAGACACTGCACTGGTGTTTTTAGAAAGTGCAAAAATTAATTCCAGATTGGATTCAGGGAGCGTTCCTCGATCACGTCTGCTCCAGAAGTGACTCGGCTCTTCCTTCACTCATCTGCCACCTTTTCACCAAGTTTCACTAAAAACCTCTTCAGTCGTTTTTTTTGCGTCGTCCTGCAAACAAACAGACGAAAAGTTTTCACCTTGGCGGAGGTAAATAAAAAGAAAGAGGAAAGAAAGAAAAGCCCTGATGACAAATCACGTTTCAGCCAACAGCAGTTTTCTCCGTTTTCGTTTTCTTGTTGGCGCAGGACTTCACCGAGAGAGCGTGAAACAACCGTACAAGTTAATGGTCTGTGTAGGCTACTAGTCCATCATGTCCTTTACTACGGGTCCAATTAGGAAAGGAAATAAGTTTTACTCCATGAAAAACCATGAAGTCTCTTATCTCGGAGGAACCTCTTGCATATACTCGATGCTATAGCTTCAGGAGGACTTTCTAAATGTTTTCAATGTTACTGTGTGGTTGATAGCTCTATTATGAAAAAGCTACGTGTCATTCCATAGGAGTCTGCCGAGGACTGCTTTGTGTATCACTGTGACTGCCGTGTGTGCTTAGAGATGTAGACTTTATCAGTAGGTAGCGAAAAAAACAGTTTGTTCTGTAGTGGTGTCGTAGCGTTTACTGCCATTTTCCCTTCTACACGCAGAGATAGAGATAGAGAGAGAGAGAGAGACAAAAAAATAAACCAAGGTGGGGCGATGTTTGACGATGTTTTATCCGAGTGCGAGCGGGGTGGTGGGGGGGGGGGGGTCGCTTCACGCAGCATTTTGTTGAGCACTGTGCAATATTTGTATGTTCATCCCATAGTGTTACCGTGGGTGGTGTTGCCTGGGAAAAAAAAGAACGATTCTAACCTTAGAGGGATTGACCGGAGTCCAGAGGGAAACGGTTAGGACACAGCACACGTGGATTCAACACGCGGGTCGGAGCCCGAGGCCCGTCGACCTCTGAGGGCTCCCTCCCTTCTCGCTGGTTTGTTTTCTCCTCTTGCACACAGATCCAGCATCAGAAGCTTTCAGGGAGTTTAATACCAAACCACACGCATTTACGTTTTAAAATATATAACCCCTCGGAAAAAAATGCCGTGTATATATTTACATAACCCTTGTGAAAAGATGTAGATTCAATATAAAGTGACATAAATGGGATTATTCAGCCGCAAAATATCATATCTGTCTCTAACTATCTGTCAATCACACACACACGAAGAAATGTCGTCGACCAACGTTTCCTTTTTTCCATCGTGGATCTTTGTTTCACTTTAAAAAAAAATCTTTTCTATTGGAGATGAAGAATCTGAATGTACAGTACAGAGCGTGTTGGTGTCGATTCCTTTAACCGTGAGATTAGATGTACTTTGCACTTTTTGTTGTAAAAGAAAACAACCGAAATAGTCCTTTTGTTTATATTTTTTCAACTATTAGGAATTCATTTTATAACCCCCCACCCCACCCCCCCACCCCTCTCTGTCTGATCGACTCTTTTGATTTCACGCCTCGTTCATTCGTAGATTCATGAAATTCCAGTTTCAGCTTCAGATCTAAATAATAAATAAAAAACAAAAGAAATGGATTCAAGTGCAAACGTGGCCCCGAGCAAGTCAACAGGAAAAAACTGACAGACGTGTGCAGGCTGCATGTATCAGGGAATCCAGTAATGGGCAGCATTGCAGAAACCCATTGGATTGGGAGGCCTGTAGAGGGGGGGTGGGGGGGGGGAAGGACCCCTCAAAGCAAAAAGCCATTACCTGCACTGCAACGCAATGCTCCTCTTATTACGGTTTCCTACCAAAGTACGCACGAATAATCAAACCCCCCCCTTAAATTCTGCTCTTGTAAAAAACAGAGAAACACACCAAACCTGATCAAGCTCTCTTCTGTGTGACCAGGACAACTCCAGATTCTCTCCAGTGACACGAGGGCCACGCTGACCTTTCACAAACAAAGCTGTGTACAAGTCTTAGAATCTGATGCTGTAGAAAGATCCTAGTTGCCTTTCGTGTATATCAACTGCCTGCTTGAGTAATTTTGTGTGTGGAACTTTTTTCTCTGTGATCTTGTAGAACTGTTCTGGGGTGTGTTTTTCCTGCCATATCGCTCGCGGTGCCTGCGAGCCGCCGACGGTTATATTTGCTGTGTATACCTTCATTTTTGACGAGGTGTTTTACAGTTTCGTTTCACTTTGTGTAGTGATTCACTCTGTGGAGTTTTCTGACTGTTGTTATATAACTTCATATACACAAATGATCAATAAAAAAATGTTTTATTTCCTGTTGATACAGAAGCTCATCATGTCGTGTCTTCATGTGTCGCGATGCACCAGGTTTCATTGGGGCAGATGTGGAGGCTGCCACTGCCTCTAATGGGATCTTATAATAATAATAATAAAACCGTGTATTGATCCACGTGCAGCGCTGCAGTGGGAGGATCGATCTGCAGCAGAGTCACGTGAGTCACTGCTGCTGCACAAACTCCACTAATATCCAACAGCAATGTGCCTCCATGCTTCACTCCTATGACAAATTCCAATTTCAGTGATGGTGTTTGTCTCTAAACTTTCAACTGGCTGGTGCATCATGGGTAAGACGGGTCACTACTGCCCCCTAGAGGACGTGAAGCAGCACCACACACTGTGTGTTTTCTCTTTGCCCCGAGCACCAATCAGCTTCCATCAGGGGATTGTTCACTGACGTCGTTCAGAAAACATGGACGTGAATTTGTCCTCCACCAAATGTTCGACGTCTCATCGATGTGAAGCTCGGGGATCAGACTCTCGTGCTGCTGCTGTGACATGAATCTTATGTGGACGTTGAGACTCAAACATCTGGATGAGGCCTCAACAGAAACTATAAAAAACTATTCCATCATTACACATGTCTGATAGTATCTATTCTTTATATATTCTTAATTCCTATTCCCATCAGTTTCATCAATGACAGATTAAACATCTCTAGAATATTATCAGTGAACTTCTGTAGCCTTTGAAAATCATCTGCATTTAAACATTAACCATTAATTTCAATGTATTTTGTGAATTCTGCCCCAAAGTTAATCACTTAATTTGAGTCTGTAAAGTATTTTCCTGAGAAGCACGAACATCAAATCATTTTCTGTGGATTAAGAGCAACAGGTGATATGAGTTTTTTTTATTTCCTAAAAAAGGCATAAAAGCTATAAAGGTTTTAAAAAAGTAAGAAGTGAAATAGTAAATAGATAAATATGCTGCAAACAGAGTAAACACACACGAGCATCATTGCACTTATAGATCAGGTACGTGTGTGACAAACAAAAATAGAAAGTTGTTCTTCTTTTTCTAAAGTGTCTAAATTTAATATTTCTTTTCATTTGCTTTTGTTGCATATTATATAATATATAGCTGCAAAATCAAATTTAAAGTGAAATATGAGCAGAACCACACTGTGATATCAAACTGTTTATTCTCATTAAACATTAAACGCATTAAACTCTTTGCTGTTACTTGTGGACTTTTATTTTTTTGAAGTGTATTCTTTTCCTGAATTCTAGTTATCGGGAGCTTTTATTTTTGAGAGGCCAGACAGGAAGTTTCGTCAGAGAATCGTTATTTGCAGAAGTTAGCTAAAGTTAGCTGCTTTCATACCGGAAGTACTATATTTTATTCAGTTTAAAGATAAAAACCGTATTAAAATGTATGAAACAGTAACTTATTGATTATTAAGACTATTGATTATATATTGAAGATACTAAATGTTATGTTAAAGCAAATCTAAACAGTGTTTTTCCCAATCGACGCTTTTATTTTCCAAAACACACCGGACGCTGGTGTATGTTGGAGCTAGCTTAACTTCCGTGTGGCGCAGTCTCGGTTGGGTCGCGGCGCTCGAACCTTCAACGTTATTTTTCCTGCGTCTTCAACCAAACGCGTCTTGTGTTTTTTAAACAGTGACTGAAAGATGTTTTCCTACATCATCGGTGTAAGTATCCGACCCGCGGCCGGGCCGCCATGTTGCGTGTTGACGCGCTGGCCGCGGCTAACTGGAGCTAACGCGGAGGAGAAGTTGAGTCTGGAACTCAGGAATCATCGTGACTCACTCGGTCCGTCTGTGGATCAACTGACGGGAGACAACGCCCCTCAGAGGCCGCACATGGCTGCTGGCCCCCGTTAGCCCCTGTTAGCTCCTGTTAGCTTCTCTTAGCCGCTGTTAGCTGCTGTTCACCCCGCTGTTAAGTGTCTGACCCCCCGCTGTTTGTCCTCCAGCTGATCCGAGGGGGCTTCGACAGCATCGTGAACCTGATCTTCAGGCTCCTGTTCTCCAAGAGGAGACCCGCCATCACCTTGGAGGACCCGAGCATCAAGTACGCGCTGCGGCTGCTGGACAAACAGGTGAGACACCTACCGCGTCCGGTAAAAACACGGAGGGCTCATAAAGTGTTGACATGGTGATACACAACACGTGTGTGTGTGTGTTGCACAGATCGTCAGTCATGACACCCGGAAGTTCAAGTTCGCTCTTCCGTCAGCTGATCACATCCTCGGACTCCCAATCGGTCAGTGACGTCATTCAGCACGAAACTCAATCAATCACGTGTTTGTGTTTGTTTACTTTTTCTTTTTTTTTAAATGTTTCTATTCTTACTTTCCATCTTTGCTGCTGTGACAGGACAAATTCTTTATTGTCGTAGAAAAAACATTTTCTGTTGCTTGATTTGTTTCGATTAATATTCAGACACATTATATCTGATCTAAACATTTAAATGTGAGTCGCCTTGTTATACGTTGTGTTTAATTAAGTATCTGATGTTTTCTAGGTCAGCACATTTATCTGTCAGCGAAGATTGACGGTAAACTGGTCGTGCGTCCGTACACGCCGGTGTCCAGCGACGACGACAAAGGTTTCGTGGACCTGGTGGTGAAGGTGAAGCTTCGATCGAACTCGCTTCTCTTCTAGATTTAAAGCGGCTCTTTGACTCTTTTTTTAAAAGTATTTTCCTCTGATTGTCGTCAGATTTACTTCAAAGACGTTCACCCTAAATTCCCCGAGGGGGGGAAGATGAGTCAGTACATGGAGAGCCTCAGGATCAATGACACCATCGACTTCAGGGGCCCCAGCGGTCTGCTCGTTTACCAGGGCAAAGGTGCAACACCAAGCCCAACTAATAACTGAGCTGGAGTCAGTTTTTATACAAGTTGAGCTCTGAATCTTTGACGCTGTGATTTCTTCCTCTTCAGGAGCTTTTGCCATTCAAGCAGATAAAAAGTCTCCAGCTGTGACCAAGACAGCAAAACACGTGGGGATGATCGCTGGAGGGACGGGTGAGTTCGACAAGAGAGGACGTTTGTCTGTCAGCAGAATTACACAAAGAACCTATGAACATAGTGTTTCCATTGGCGACTGTTGGGCCTCGGTGAAGGTCTGAGCTCTCCTGAGAGTCTTTTCTAGTTTATTCTGTAAAAGCAGTTTCTCCTCACAGGAATTCAAGATGTTTATTTGTCACAGTTTATACAAACATGTGAAAAACGTCTGCAGGGAAACTCCATTAGAAACAAAAAGGTTGTTAAGTAATAAAGAAGCAGCAATAACAGGCAGTTTTTCTCTTTTCAATTTTAGGTCTGCAACTTATCATTATTTTATTCGTTAGGTGATTATTCAAAACCTTATTTGTTGTTTTCCAGGAATCACTCCGATGCTGCAGCTGATCACAGCCGTGATGAAGGATCCCAAGGACCAGACGGTGTGTTACCTGCTGTTTGCCAACCAGGTGAGTTTCATGAGTCAGAGTCAACGCCTGCTTCACACTCAACTGTCGGTCGAAGCTTTTCTCTCTCCTGTTGTTATTCTAGTGATAACTCAGGTAAACATCACGATCTAAATAATCCCTGAATCCAGAATAAGGTCATAAGTAGAAAAGATGTAATAATACCCAACAGTTAATTTATGTCATAAACCCAGAATCTATATTTCTATCAATGTGCACTGTCCCTGTTGAATTCATCTAATGGACATCACTGTACAGGTCTTACTTTAGTTTATACATAACTTAGAATCAGTGGTTTTCATCCAGTTTTGAGTATTCATTGCTTATTGATGATTTGTCTGTCGTCTCAGTCGGAGAAAGACATCCTGCTGCGACCGGAGCTGGAAGAGATTCAGGTCAACAACCCGGATCGATTCAAGCTGTGGTTCACTCTGGACAAGGCCCCAGACAGTGAGTTCACATTAGTGCTGACAACGCTCTCATGTTATCTGATGGTGTCACACAGCAGATCCTGTAGATTCTCCTATATGAGACAGAATTTAAATAATGTCTGTTTGCTAATAGACGACATGTTGTACTGGTGGAGTCAGAGCTGTGGACATGAACTAAAGTGAAACGTGGAACAGGAGACTTTAGAAATAAACACCTGTTCTCTCTCTGCTTCTGATAACACAATAGAATAATTAATGATCAATGCCACAAGAGAGTTGGTGTTTTAGTTTAATCTAATGATTGATTTCATTAATGATTAATCAGATTATTCATTATTTGGTCGATTCATGTCAGAAAATAAAACCCCAGATTAATGCAGGATCACTTTCAGAGTTATTAGCTGTGCTGTTATTCAGTTTGTCTTAATTATATTATATATTTTTGTAGTTATTTAACTATACTTACTTGCACCACTGGATATCAATGTTCTCACCAGTAGGTGTCAGTAGTGTGCACTGTTAGATCTAAACTTCACTATGATAACCATTATTATTATTCTGGGTATTTGTTGAGCTGTGGTGTTTCTCCCCACATCAGACTGGGAGTACAGTGAAGGCTTCATCAGCGAGGACATGGTCACAGAGCACCTCCCCCCTCCCGGAGACGACGCCCTCGTGCTCATGTGCGGCCCCCCCCCCCATGATCCAGTTCGCCTGCAACCCCAACCTGGACAAAGTCGGCCACTCCGAAGATCGCAGGTTCACCTTCTAGACGTCGACGGCTAATTCAAAAAGAATTATCTCTACTCCAAAAAGCATTAAGCACTCATGTAGTCGGGTATTTGCACTATGTAAACAATATTTATGCCGTGACATTCATCATGCAACAGAATCACAGCACGGACCAAGACCTGCAGGGAGAAAGTGTGACGAGAGGGAAGTTGTGTATACGTGAGTTCAGGATTCAGATGTATATGTGGAGTTGTTCATGTTCGGACGAGAAACCAAAGTGAGATATAATCAGCTTGTGGTGAAATGAGGAGGTGATTTAAAAAAAATCTGTTGCTAAAGGAACCCAGTGTCAGGAGGTTTACTGGCTTTAGTGCCTTAACACTTGCAAAAGCTTTTTTTATGCACACTATATATAATCGTGCTTCATTTATATGGAACCACTCATTGTCCCGAGAGTTTAACCTGCTGTTTATCTGTGGTTTATTCTGCTCAGACGGATTTGTTCATGTTACTGATGCGATGTCTTGCTGCTTGTGTTTGAATATGCAACATAAAACCCAGTTACTATTGAACTATCCACGTTTGGATTTTTTATTTTAGTGCGACCGCAGTGCATGATGGGACCATCGACTGTCAACAAGGATGCATTGTGGGATATGTAGTGAGTGATGTTAATAAGAGTAAAGACAAAGAAAATAGATTTTTTCATTTTTATTAGCAAAAATTGAAAAACAACGTAGAAGAAGAAAACATTTGGTGAATTTCTTTATAGAAACAAAGACTTTGGTTTTGAACAGTTTCATGTTGAAGATTAAAACCACTCACATCCGTCTGGTAAACATGAAGCTAAACATTTATTTATCCTGTTTAGGACAATATTCAAAGTGAGCTTTATTTTTTGATGCGGACGTGAGTGATTTTCATCTCCTAACCTGTTTCCTGGTGAGAAAGCAAATACACAAGTTTCTCACAATGTTATAAAACGTGTGTACACATTTACACGTTTTCACATTTGTCTCAACCTTAATACTGTGTGTGTGTGATGCTGAAGTTTAAACAGTGTCCTGGATGATACAAGTGGAAAGAACTACTACCCGACACTCTTTAAAAAGAGAGGAGACAAATCTAAACAGTAAGGACGTCAATCCTTTGAATTAACTTTAAAAAAGTTAACGTACCACAACAGAATCATTTGACTGCAGTTGTGGACATAAACACTCGAGTGACATTTCTTTAAAATAAGACAAACATCTTAAAGTTTCTCACTGACTACCAGAGTAATAAAAAATAAATGCAGGCACGTTAATGCAAACCTTGAATTTGAAGTTCATGCATTATAACTGACACAGCTTCAATAAATATCAACGACACAGAGACTGTAACAGATCATCACTGTGAAAAGGTCTCACGTGGTCGTTATCTGGGACGTTTGAGGACGACGTCGCCACAGAATTGTTCTTTTGAACCAAAGTTCAGCTTCACGCGTTGGAGCTGTCGTGTGTTTCTGCTGCGTCGACGTCTGGATGACAGACTGAGGTTTCCTGGAAGAACCCGTCGCCCTTCAGCATGTTCTGAAACACAAGCCTCAGGTCAGTGCATCGCTCTTCAGCCAACTCGCTGCAGCAGCTCAGACTCTCACCGTCAGGTTGTTGATTCCCTCGGAAAACGCTCCGATCTGCCGCACCGTCCCCTCGGAGTCTTCCATCTGCCACACAGAGATATATGTCAAGAAGAAGTTCGGTAGGGAACAGAAGCAGGAGTGTTGAGCTCTGTACCTGTTCCAGGTGGTCCAGGTGGTCCTCGTAGATCCGGACCCCCGTCTGGAAGCTGCTGCTTTTGGGCATTTCCACGTTCATGGGGCAGACGTACTCCTCGTTGTCGTCCTGACGTTTCCTCCTCAGAGTTCCAAACCCACCGAACGACATCCGGCGAGGCTGAGAGTGAAACAGACAGGGTCACATGTTCAGGTGGTTTATTCTTTGTCTTGTTGTTCTGTGTTTGAATGCACTTATTGTAAAAGCATCAGCTAAATGAAATGTAAAGTAGCCACGGCGGCAGACGGGGATTCGTTACCTTGACCTTGGCGGTGGCGCTGAGGACGGTGTAGTCTGGGTTTTCCAGACAGTCCTGTTTGAGCCGCTGAGCCTCCGAGCCGACGAGCAGGTGGAAGTGTGTGGCCAGGTGGCGTCTCAGCAGGGTTTTGTTGGGGGGGATGTTGAGCAGGAGAGCGAGAGCTTCCACATTGAAGCGCGGCTCCAGCACCTGGAGAGCAGAGAGATATCAGAGGAAACATCATCATCGGTCTGAAGTGAGGAAAGTATTTTTGATGCTGTCGTGCTCACATCACGTGAGAGAACTTCAGTCTCTAGTTGTGACTCATCTTAGATGTTGGATTGTTTAAACATCAGGACGATGATGCAGCTGATCGGGGACTTATCGTGCCTGATGAAAGTTTGATGTAGTTTTTATAAATATTCGAAAATTAAATAAACCAATAAACTAATACAGAGCAGATCAATTGTCCCTATTTTCTCTTCTTGGTCGCTGAAGTTATTTTTGTCGCCTTATTTTTGTTTTTTCAAATTTGTTCCGACGATTATCCATTTATAGAATTGGATTTGTGAATTAATATAATTGTATCTAAACGATCATCTGATCCTGGAGCTGTGACTCGCTCACCATCAGTCCTCCATGAACGCCGCTGCCTCTCAGGTTCGGAGCGTACTCGGCCAGATCCACCGATCGGAGCCACTCCATCACTCGGTGGTTCGTCCACTGGGAGATCTCAGCCGGAGTCATGTTGTTCTGGACGAGGGAATCCAAACATAGATTTTAAATAAGTACAAATACATATTTTCAAATAGGAAACACGATGTGGTGTCTGGAGTGATACCTCGTCGGACGGTCGTCGCCTGAGGCAGTTTGCTTCGTAGGAGTTGAGGCGGAGGACCTGAATGGCTCGTTTGATGCCGAGGTGATGGAGAACGCTGCCGACCTTCAGAGACAACAAGTCCTCCTGCGAACACACACCACAGAGTCACCACACAGACACGTCCCCTGTGGTCAGAATATTAACAGCTCCACTGCAGCGTGACGAGGCTTGAAAAGGCGGCGGCGGCGGCGGCGGCGGCTCACCACTGTCATGTGGTCCAGCATCCGTCCGTCAACACGAGCCTCATCGAAGTGACTCTTGTACTGCGGGAGGCCGATGTCATCCAGCCATCCTGAAACAAAGAAACACAGCGTGTGTTGAATCTGAATGAAAAGGTCGTGGCTGACAGGCAACAGGTACTGTGGATGATGTGTCACTGACTGGTCACCCAGTTGTGGTCCAGTTTGCCCTTCAGGTCGTCCTCATCTGAGCCGAGCGCCTGGAGAGCCAGCTGCAGCTTCTTCCTGTGGAGAGGCTGCCTGATGCCCAGCTCCTGATCAGAGGAGGAAACAGGAAACATCCGTCACAGGAAACCAGCGGAGCATCTCAGAGAAACGCCGCATCACATCTCTTCTCTTTGCCCTCGTTCCAATCGTGAAGAAACATTCAAACACGGAGTTTCTGGAGGTTAAAACTTCAGCCTGATTAGGATGTTTCTCCCTACCTTCTCCACGTCGTGCTGCGACGCCTGCAGCAGCGTTTGCCCTGATTTGATCCAGTTCTGACCCTGAGCAGCGTATAACCCGAGGCCTTGTTCGTGCAGCCACTCGTAAACTTCCTCTTTGCTCCAGCGGGAGAAAGGAACATCGACAGCACTGAGACGAAGAGAGAACATCGACGAGAGGAAATGAGGGATTACAGTCACTTAGAGAAAAGTAAACTTTACCTGATGACGACCAGCAGATAATATATTTCTGTCTTTATATTTAAAAAAATAAAATAGTATATAATCTAATAATCTTGTTCCAGATGGCAACATCAATGAAATTACAACATTTCCCAGAATCCCGTTGTTTCTATAAACTCTTAACTCTTGTTCTCACCTGTCAAGTGTTTTGAAAAGACGCCCGATGTGAATTATGTCGACTCTTACTTGTGTTTAGCTTCTCGCGACCACCCGAGTCGGGGTCCGGCTGTGGCTCTGACTCCTCCCCTCCTGAACTCCATCTCCGCTGCGTCGTCGAGGTTGAAGGAGGTGGAGTGACTCCTCTTCAGCCTGCAGGAGTGAAATCAACATCACAGTATAAACATGATGAATATGAAGAGAATCCTCCGACGTTACTGAAAACACTCCAGTGTTACCTGCCAAAGAATTTCATGAAGCCTTTCGACTTCTTTTTGGTTTCTGGTGAGGACGCCAGGGGAGGTGCATTGTGGGATTTCTGTGGAGGAACGCCGGCCAAGTCCAGGTGATCTGTGCCTTTACGTTCCGTCTCAGCTGGAGAAATAACAACATGGACATTATTCATGTATATGATACAAGTTGTGACATCCCACCACCACTCAGAACAGAGGGTTTACTACATCACAGCTGAGGTCAGCCATGCAGAGAACCAGTTAGTCACCACAACACAACCAGTACGGACGGTTCACGACTTCACGGACACGTACGATCACAGCGGCTTCATTGCAGATGGTTTATGACGTCGTGGATCAGGGACAACTGGATGATTTCAGACAAGAAGAAACTAGAGAAACAAGGATTCCCAACTTTTCATGGAGGGATAATTTCATCTCTTGAGGCTCATTGCAAAACGCGATGAGGCATCACAAGAAAAGAAAAAAGGTTGGGAAACATTGGTTTGTCCATCGTAGAGTGACACTGAGTTCATGAACAGAAAGTGATAATGTGATAACGTGGTGTTGGAATAGTGGGAGAGATGAGTTCCAGTTTGGGGAAATTGGAAAATTCATGTGACCGCCAACTCAATTTTACAGTCAGCTCTAAATAGCAGCTTCCAATGTGAACGTCCATCTCTCATCAGACATTTTTCTGATCATATTTCAGTGTCAGTCGGTCCTTCAGGTGCATCCAGCTGTATCATCCAGAGCAGCCATACTGCAGGCCCACAAGGCCACTCTGCTCTACTGTACCTAACACAGGTGCACTGGAGCTCCGGGTGCGATCTTCACAATTTACAGAGGCATGGAAGAAACATCAGAATCAGCAATGAAACACTTTGAAATGACAAAAAAACAAATGTGACGATAATACAAGAGGATTAAAAACAGGCACAGGTTTGTTTCAGCTCACCGAGGTTGGAGGTGCTGGCCGCCTGCTTCCCTCCTCGCAGCTTCAGGAATCCTCGACCAAAAGAGGAGCGACTCTTCTTGGAACCAAACGCCTGTTCACTGCTGGTGTTTGATTTGCTGGGGGGGAGGGAACCAGCTGCTGCTCGGTTTATCGTCTAGGAGGAAAAATACAGGACGGAAGATAAGATGAAGCCAAAAGATACAAGATTTCCCTTTTAAATCCAAGCAGGAAAAGAGAGGAGGGTAAAAGTTGAGTTGCTCCATTCAACCACTAGGTGTCAGCGCAGGACTAAGTGCAGGACGTGATGGTTCATGTGAATTCTCTGAAACCAGCAGGAATCACATGGATCGTTTACACTCAACATTCAAAAAGGTCAAGAGAAGACACGTCTGAATGTTTGAGCTTTGGGTGAAGACGTGATTTAATCAGGCGGATGTCTGACTGGAGACTCAACGTGTGACAGAGTCTTACCTGGTCACTGCTGCTGGTCACGGTCGAGCTGAAACAACAAGAAGATTGAGTCAAGAACACGTGACTCAAGAGTCTTGAACTATCGACCACACTAGAAGTACAGTCAGGTTTCACACAGTCACACCGCTGACGTGATATTTGACCAAATGAAAGAAAGAAACTAATATTTTCAACTGTGCTCCAAATAAATACAAGTTCATGGTTTTCCCCAAAAATACAAATAAAATTAAGATTACAAATGAGCAAGTAACTGCTTCAAAATAAAATACATTACACTGATCATCAGCTGTTCCACTTTCACCCACATTGCAGGTTTTCTTCACTGAACCTGCTCGATGAGACCTTGTGTAAGAACCGTGTGAAATCTTTAAGCTGATCACTGGAGAATGAACATTACGTTAAATGCTCCAAGTATCAAGAGACGACATAAAATATATTAGCAAACCTTGTTGTGAGGATTCTTTAGGTGAAGATCTCTAGTTTGATTTTCAATGATTTAATCTTAAATGTGAAACTGTTGACTAATATGGAGGTTAAACAGATCGACTTCTCTACTGGTGAGAAATTTACATTGTGTAATGCAGAACAAATAAATAAAGTTCAAGCTGATGCTTTTCATTTGGTCTGAAACATTTTATTAAAACTTGAAATTGATCTTCAGGGAATGTGAACAAAAATCTGTTTCACTGACTAGAGTAACTTTTTTTAGTTTTTGATTTACAAAATAATAAAAATCTAAAATGAAAAGTTTTGTTTCTTCAAGGCCGACTGTGAACTTTTAGAAAGTCTGTCAATTTGTATTCTATTCTAAATAAAGCAACATGTAGTGAAAAATGATTAGATATGAAATCAGGTGAGTTTTACCTTTGCGTCTGTAACTGTCGTTCTCTGTCCAGCTCGTTCATCTCAGACAACACAGCGATACACGGAACCGACTGAGACGAGAGGCAGACAGAAAAAAGATAGGGTTAATTTAACATTTGTATTCCAGGGAGCAAAACATTTAGCCCAACAAATAAAAAAACCTGAACAGAAGCTCTGGATTCCACAGAGAAACAATTTTCAGAGTGGGAGGTTGGGATTGAGTTGTTTTGTTTTGTTTTTTCTGAAAGGAAGTGGAGAGTCTGGGGTTCATCCTGTGTGAATTGTTTTGACAGAGGTTGTGTTTACCTCGCCAAAGCTCCTTCCTGCCTCCCCCTCCAACGCCAGCGTGACCTGCTCCACCTCCATGGACACAGGAACCGAGGGATCATCTGGGATATCGTCATAGTCGTCTTCCTTCGACTTCTCTGAGGGAGGACAGAGAGGACAGAGAGGACGGTCAGCTGGGATGTGGGGGAGACTTAGACAAACTGTTTGAGTCTCGCCATTAATCTTCTTTATTTTATTATACTCAAAGATGGTTTACTGGAGATGAGCAGGATATGAAAACATGATCTTCTCAGAAACAAAATGTTCTTTCTCAAGGGTTTTATTCTTGATATTAGTTAGGGGTGAGTTGGTACCAAAATAACTAGTGAACCATAAAGTATATTCTATTATTGATAATCTGCAATATACTTTTTAAAGTAATGAGTGAAGTCATTCGTCTAAAATGCTGCAAAACTCTGAAGAGAGGCGTCAGTTTCCCAGAGCTCAAGGTTACTTCTTCAAATGTCTTGCTTTGTCCAAATAAACGGTTAAATGGTCAAATTATTAATTTACAAGAAAATATAAAAAGAGAAAAGCTGCAAATTATCACAATGAAGAAGCTGGAATCACAAAATATTTGAGAGTTTTGTACTCGATTAAATAATTGAGAAAGAATTTTCTGTTTACAGGCAGAGATCTCAAGAATAAAGATGTTTTGGCGACTTGATCTCAACACAAAGTGAAGTTGCAACAGAGGAGTTGAATACTGATGTAATGACATAAATGCACATGTTAAATTAGTATGTGTTTAGATGATGAGTCACATTTAAACGCACCTTTATCGAGCTCCTGCACTTCCTTGCACTTAGTTAGCGACTCCTCCAGCTCTTTAATCCGTCTCTCCTGAGGATAAACATGATGGAATTACAGTAAAGTCTGTTTTGATCAAATCAGCTGCTCATGACAACATCACGTGACACTTTACCTTCTGGTCGTTGGCGGACGTCAGCGTCTCCAACACCCTCCTCACCTTCAACATTTCTGTATCTGGACACAAGATAATAAACAAACAGAAATAATGAAGCCTCTGACGCTCAGCGTGTCGACCTCAGTGCGTCGGTCACCTTCTGTGGGTTTTAATGAGAAATGCTGCACAATTAAAAACATCCAACACTCGGTAGTTCAACCCAAACGAAGTTCATCTTTTTTTAAACTTTAAGTTCTGATTTTATCTTCTTTAAAAGCTGCACCAATTAATATTATTCATAATTTATTCAGCTTCTTATATCAGGTTTGTTTTTCTGCTTTTATTACTTTTGTTCTGTCTCAGTTTTCTAATCGCCGGCTAGAAAAGAGATTATTTTCCAAATCTTGGTCTTGGATAATATTGCTCAATCTGCTGGATGTGTATATAGACTTTTCTGTATAAGGTGATAAGCTCGTTTCTGTACCCAAATACAAGTGGTCAAGAGCTAAACACAGAGTTTCTAACTGAGTCTTGTTCAGAGTTTAAGTTATTTCAAAAATCATAATATGTGGTTGCAGTTAGATTATTAAATCAGGACGTTTGTTTGATGCTGTGTGCGTCTGAAGGACGTCAGGTTAAACTGTCCAGTGTTTACACGTAGACCAGAATACGAGTCTCTGCTTTGAATAAATGGAATTCCTCCTCCCCCGTCAGAGAAGATAAGATAAAGACAGCAGAGGGTGGAAGTACAACAGTCATGTGTTTGGTATGGAGCCTCCGCACAAGAACACTGACAAGGATTTAGGTAAAACAAAAAATGAGTTTGGAGCGTCTGTGAGATGTTAGATAGTAAAATAAATAATTAACTGAGGACTCGGGATGAACGTAAGAAACCGTTGTTGCTTCAGGAAAGCTGCTGGAGGGGGGGGGGGTGTTTTTAGGAATGTGAAATGTCTATTTCTCTAATCTTCATAACCCCTTGTATGATATTAGAGTTGAGCTGCATGAAACAGTTTAAGAAACTTCCAGACAATTGATAATAAAAACAACTCCCACCTCCGTCTCCTCCCTCCACCTTCAGCCGGCCCTCGTCCCTCAGCCTCCGCAGCTCCAGCTCTCGCTCGTCCAGCTGCTTCTGTAGAAGCTGCAGCTCGTCCTGCGACAGACGACAGAATAAATCATTGCTCTCTCGTCACTTTGTGAATCAGACTCTGACAGACGGACAGAATAAATTTAGTCTGGGTTTTTCGGTTTTAACTAGGCTTTTATTTCTTCCATTCCCATCATCCTTAGCTGCACTTTGTGTTTCGTGCTGATTGGCACATAATCGAATGCTAACACTCTAAACTAAGCTGATGAACCTGGTAAGTATTAAACCTCCTAAACATCAGCATGTCCGCCCCGTCACTGTGAGCATGTTAGCACGTAGCTCAAAGCATCACTGTGCCGACAGAGCTGGAGTCTGTCAGTCAGTCTGTCATTCTGTCTGTCAGTAGACTCACTGAACTCGTTTCAAACCCAGAGTTCCTTCAGAGACGTTTCGCAGAACGTCTTGTGAGCAGTGAAGGACATGTTATGTGTATAATCAGTGAAATGACCTTTGACCTGACATTAGTAGGAATTAGTCCGTAGGTCAGTGATGTATTTTAACTCTTTGTTCTCTGTTTATACACTAAGGGGGGGGAATTGTGAGATATATACACACACACATACATTTCTGGTTGTTAAATACTAACACACCTGAAAATGCATATCACGTGACCATTTGTGTGTAAATGTAAACAGGAAGCAGTTTGTCTTCTCTGCAATTTGTCGCCTAGTTACAGAAAAAACTACGAACGAGAAGAGAAATAGTAAAAAGTGGAAGATGATTGATTTCTAAGACGATCTGGTTCTGTTAGTGACAGCGAGTGTTTTCGCCTTCACCCAAAGCAGGTGCCTGTGTCATCCATTTCTAAACGTCTCAGCTTCTTTCCACTCATACAACACAGCTCTGGAGTTTTTCCATCTGAAACTGGGTCGGCAGTATTTTCAAAGTTCTCCATCTTGGGTGCTCGACAACTCCAGAGTGGTGTCAACGACAGGCGCTGACGGTGATGGTGAGATTCAGTGCAGGCTCACGCTGTTCACTACATCTGTAATCTAGATTCTAGTCTTCTAATCTAGAACATGTTCGGCATGCAGAACAGTGGACACACTGGAAAACAGGACAGACACAAACTGTCCCTGCAAACAGAAGGTTAAAAGATTAATTTGGAATCACGGAGATGTACCAGTTTCCCCTTCACAAGTGGAGGAACACATTGTGATTGTAAATTTGAGCCTGGTACAAATCTGGAGCCACTACAGGTGGAAGCACTTACAGCAAGTGTGTGGTGAGAGTCAGGAAAGCAGAGTGCAGCAGTGGAGGAAGGTTTAGAGGATCTTAAGGGCCAGAGACAGGAAGAGGACAAGCAGGAGATTAAACCTTGTTCACCTCGGCTCCAGTGAACCGCTCAGTGTTCCACTTTGGACGCTTGACAGGTTAGCATGTTGCGGGAAGATGTTAAATTTACAAAAGAGAGAGAGAGAGAGAGAGAGAGAGAGAGAGAGAGAGAGAGAGAGAGAGAGAGAGAGAGAGAGAGAGAGAGAGAGAGAGAGAAGGGGGAGGATGGAAACAGGGAGGAATGAGCAGAGAAACAAAGTCACGATTGGAGGGAAAGAAATCACAAGGTTTTCAATAAGTAATGAAGCATTTTTAAAAAAGGAGAAAAATCGATTCTGACCTGTGAACTACAAACACTCACTTTGGTAACTTTGAGTTTCTTCTCACACTGCAGTCTCTCGTTCTCCATGTCAGTCACCCTGAACCGCAGGTCCGTTACTTCCTGGTACAAGCCCTGAGGAAGAGGAAAGAATTCACATCACCCAGTGGACTTGGAGAGTAACCTGCACCGGGGAGGTTTGTGGAGACTGCGCGGGGGAGATGTCTGATAATAAAACTTTTTAAGAACGGGGGGGGGGGGGGGGGGGGGGGGTGAGAATTCCTGCCAAAGGCACCAAACTTTATTTTCAGACGGACGTCCCACTGGAGAGAATCTGAGAAGCTCATGGAGAAGAATCTAAATAAGAAGCGTCGTGGTCAGTTACAGCGTGGGAGAACAATCAGTACAGATATTAAGATCCTACTTTCACCCCATTAAACACTTGAGGATTTTAAAGCCACATTGTTTTCCCCACATTAATTTATAGGATTATGTCAAAGGCCCTGTTCAGACCTGGTGTTAACATCTGTCCTGAGACATTCATTCCTCCTTTCACACTCTAATGTGTCTCCTGTGACCACTTGTGATCCGATCGCACTCTCCTTGCTCGATATGCAAATAAACACGTTCGTCATTTCTGTTCAGGAAGAACAAAGGTATGTGTCTGTTGTCCATATATCTTTCGATAAACACAAATAATTGAGTGTATATGGATGTAATAATGATCACATCTGGACACACACACATGTATATGGCGTGAACAGGATTTCGTATAGTAAGCTGCACTGACTCCAGCAGCTTGTTCTGCTTTGAAGAAGTAGTGAGTTTTCCATTTTGTCAATTAGGCTCTAATGTTTAAATAAATACAGCGATCACAACGGGTCGGCATTGCTTAGATGGGATTAACGTAAACTTTCTATAATGGAGGCTCAATGGAAACTACAATAATTATGAACAGTCGCAGAGAAAAAAAAAATCCCCTAAAGCTTTTTACTGCCTGGAAAGTCCACATAATATTCTCCAAATGTATATGTTCCTGCTGGTGGACAGAATGTATGGAAACTGTTAGTCCCACAGCCTTTTAGAGAGGGGGGAGGACAGGGTGGGAGGTATGGATGGGTGGGGGGGTGGGGGGTTCGGGCAGGAAGCAGCTGCCGGAGCACACGAGGAGTTTAAGCCTCTTTTGTAAACGTTGAAGAAGTTCACCCTGCACCACATGACAGCTCCGGGTCGTCCAGCCGAGTGAGACGAACCTTTGTGACTCAAAAACAATAACTGGGCGGCCGCCAGGATTCAGACATGGAACGTGGTGCAGGTGCAAACTGAGAACATCGCTCCATCTCTGCTCTATTTCACAGGCGACAGTCTACCTCATGGTCCCTGTGGTCTCGCTCCACAGTCGTCAGCTTCAGCTTCAGACTTGACACCTCGGTCATCAGCTCCAGCTTCTGGGTCTCCAGCGCCGATCGGTTCAGCAGCTCCTGTAGAGCCAGAGGGAAACTTTAGGATATGGCAGTTTTACAGAAGGTCGAGAAAACTGCCTGTTGATTTCCATTCATCTAGATTTCACATTTGAAATATTGACCTAGTAGAAGCATTACCAGTTGAAGAAGCTCCTCAGTAGCATTGAGTTTCTCCCGGTGATGGTCGAGACAAGAGTCAAGGTCTCGAATCTTTTCGCCCTGCACCTCCACCTGGTCTGTCAGAACGCTGACCTGCACAGTGAGGAGACATCTTTTATTATCAGCTTTTTATATTCTACTTCTTCCACATGAGAGATTTCTGTATATTATGCCTATTAAAGTCTCAATAATCTAATTCTAACATTATTTACTTATGAATACATCATTTTATTAAGTATTAATTTGGTTGGAATCAAGCTTTCAAGGACATTAATGATTTCCACAGTGTGATTTCCACAATGAGTCACTGTCATGACCCAAAATAGATGCAATGGCACAAAAATGATGTTTAATAGTTGCAGTACTTTATGGAAACTTTTTCACTGCTGCCAAGAATATTAAAAAAGGTGCTAATTTGGTTAATACTGAACAAACTTTACATTTAAATGGAATTCAGATGGTTTGAATCTATGCAGCAGGTTTGAATGTTATTAGGAAACTATGTTAAGTTCTTTATAAAAGGGTCACATGGTGTCGCTGTGGGTTGACGTCAGCATTAAAACACGAATCATTTGTTCATATTTCTTAAAATCTGTTGAGTATTTCTTTGAAACGATGAGACAAAAACAAGACTCGGCCCCTTTGACAGACCTCATCACACAAACTTGTTTACCTGGAGAATAAGACACTCTTTGTCACTCTCCAGTCGCGACAGACGATCTTGGTTCAGTGCGTCTGCGCCGAGTCCGTTGGCCTGAAATCAGAAATAGCACAAGTTGATTTGAGAGAGTTCATGATAGAAAAGCAGAGTGGAGGCCTCCAGCTGTCATGTTGAAATACGAATCTGGCTAAAGAGGCCAAAACTAAATATCCTTCACCCTTGAGCCACATAGATCTCGTAGAATATTGTACAACTACATCCTCTAACCTTTGTGACAGTGAACTCACAGGGTTTCCCCCTGGAAGGAAAAAACAACAGATTGGACTTTTCCAGAAAAGCATGCGAGGGTCAGTCACTGTTCTCACATGGAAGTTATTTGAAAAATTGAATCAAAAGCAAACTGCACGCTCGAATATCACACATGGAGAGACGAGAGTGCGTGAGGGAAGAAAAACAAAGAGCCTCGAGTTTAAGAAGATGGAAAGTATTTTCAGCCGGACGCCTATAGAAAGTCTCATCACTCACGCGGCACGTCATAACAGCACTCGCACAATAAACAGAGTCACTGTATGGGCAGTGGAACACGATCAAGAGATGCAAAGCAGATCAGAGAATAACTCAAACCAGGTGACGTCTAAAAACTGCACTGTGCAAACTTACAGCTCATTATCCTGCTGAGCTGCAGAGACAGATATAAAAGTGAGTTTCTCCTTTTTTTTTGTTAAATCAACTTTGACTGTTATGATTCATGATGATGTTCGCCCTCTGTGGTGAATGACAAGAGGAATCAGAGAAACCATTTTTTAAATCATTGCCTCAGTTTGTGTGTCTTGGCCGGGTCTGATTAGTATCCGGCCTGGAGAGTAAAAGCCTCCAGGAGACAGTGGAGGTGGAATGAAACCCGAAGACTCAAACAAGCGGAGGAGGCGGTTTGAGATTCACACTATCCAGATGTTGGGTACAAAGGTAAAAATGCATATAGGAGGCGTATATATTTAAACTTCTTGAATACACATTGATCTGTATGCAAGGACAGATTTGAACCGTACTTCTACTCTTACAAATACATATCAATCAGTACTGTAACTACAATCTTATTGGTTTTGTTTTGAAAAAGACAAAAAAAACAAATTCAGGACTTTTTCTTTGACAGTATTTTTTGCTGTATCACTTTTCCTGCAGCCACCCACTCCCAAAAAACAACGAAAGCTAAAAAGGCCTTTATTATTACCATCCCTCCGTGCAGCCACTCTGCCAACCCCTCTGCGGTGGAATCGGGGATCTGACAGCGCAGGTTGTCCCTCTCCTCGTTGTCCATGAGCTCCAGTGCCGCCCGCAGGTCCTCAAGGAGGTGCAGCACCCGGAGGCCCCCCATGAAAGGTGAGGTGGGCGACTGGCAGTCGAAGAGCCCGTTGGAGTAATCCATCGCCTTGGAGCCTTGGGAAGCGCGGATGGAAGAAAGTGACTATTTCACAATATCATAAAAACAGTGAGGTTGTGGAATCACAGTCTCTCATTAGTGTGGTATGAAAGTCATAATGAAAATCTAATGTGTTGGGTTCTCACAGACAAAATGGCAGACGATGACTAACGAGAAGAATTTATGACCGAAGCTGGTTGATCTGTGGTTGTGGTGGAGAAAACGGGGACAAGTCGAAGCTGTAAATTTGACCATTTGTGCAAATGTATGTTTACTTCTTTCTTCTGAACTCCAAGTTGTGTGGATGTCGTTTAACAAAAGGGTCCGAAACATAACAACTGAAAACTCACAACTGATGCATGTGGGTTTGATTTAGAAATCGTTGAATGCACAAGCAGAAGCCTGATTCCCACAGTAAATATACATGGGTACAGACACACACTGAAGTGTTTGCATGTGAACATCTCTGCTTGTTCACACAGAAATGCAAAATAATTAACATCAGCCATCATTGTGCAAATCGTAGGTCTTGAATGGCATCTCCTGTGTGTCATGAATGAAATTTGAGCCAATAAAACAATGTAAACACTAAAACCTGATATTAAATCCTTTTAATATTTTCATTTAAGAAGCATTTTGGACTGAGTGAACATTTTGTTTTCCAAATAGCTCTGAATGTTTCACTCTGAAGACACTGAGCTGAGTTTATCTGTAATTTTACTCCAACACGACCAAGTTTAAGGAAAATAACAGCACAACAACTATATTTAGGCACTTGTTGGTTCTCTCCACAGACATAATGGGCGAGCACATGATCAAATAAGGCATCATATGACAGTATAATTGAATAATGACAATTACATTTTCTCCTGTATGTGCTGAAAACACATTTTCTGATATTCTTGGAACAAGCAGCAGCAGCAGCAGCAACGTGTTGACTGAACTCGAGAGCACAATGTTCCCATCGTGTGCTTGGGACCACTTCGCACCATCTATCATGTGACTGGAACCTCAGCCGTGATGAAGATGTCCAGTGGTAACAAAGAGGGAGCTAAGTGAATTAATATCCAAACAACCACGGTACTGCACACAGTAGCGAGGGACTGGGGCTCGATGATGGCTGTGGTTTCTGTGGAAACAGTGGGGACTCTGCATCATGTGATCAGCCGCCGTGCTCCTATTGGAAAGGTCAGCGCTATAATTACACACATCGGCGGAAAAGTAGGGGACTCTGACGCTGGAGCCTGCTCTGCTCATCTGCTGCAGCACAAGTATACAGCGGGTGGCCAAAAGTTCCAGAGCAGGAGTTCGTCTTCCAAACTCTCAGAGCTTGAATAATCATTAGTTTCCGTCACTGCTGGGACAATGGAAACTTTCTTTCCTCGTGGTTGGGACAGAAAGAGCCAGTGACGAGGGATCCAGCAGCACCATTTTGTACTACTTATGTATATTCAGGAGGATTGCATTAAACTTCAGGAGGGAGAGAAGGGCACATTTTGTTGCCGTCCACTGGAAGCAGAATTTCCAGCTTGCAATGAAATGACTTCCAGATGTGGCCGGACCCCACAGTATATACCATGCCCACCACCTCAAGTGCTGTGGCCAGGTCTTAAAGTGTACAGTGTGCAGTGCGGTTACCTGCTATGATCCCATCCATCTGCTCCAGGGCAGCTGCCAACATGTCACTGGCGTCGGACATCATCATCTTCGCTTCAATGAATCTGCAGAAGAGAAAGAGGCAGGTTTTTAAAAGAAGGAGATGAGAGGGAAAAAGAGAAAGAAGACTCAAACAATCTGCCAAAGACAATATATCAAAGAACAGAGAGTTTCCCAAAATTTACAGTAGCAAACTAATGGACGTCTGCAACAGCAGGGAAATGGTTTTCTCTGCTGACGAGCTTTTTGCAAATTAAACTAGTAAACTAACCTTATTTATGGAAACTACACAAAAACAGAAAACAAAAAAAAGTTTCTTCTTTGTCTTGTGTGACTGTAAACTGAATATTTTTGGACTCCTGGGTTGTAAATGTGAAGACATCAGTCAATACTGAAAACAGTTGTCACTCTATTCCCTCTTATTCTTTATTGTTCACAGTATTAACTTGCTCCTACGCAAGCATCACTTTCAAACTACAAAGCCTGCTTCTATGTTTTTCACATTTCCATGGGAAAAAAGTTTAACAGGGTTATCGCTAATCATGTTGTGATACTAGCTCACATTCTTCCCTCTCCCCTGGCTGCTGCATCAAATTAACCCTGCACTTTGTGTCACAATAACCCGGCTGCTTGAGAGACAAAAAACAAAAGTGATCCCCGGGGCTTTTTTTACCCAGCAGGCCTCACTTCCGGCGGCGGAGCAATCATGGGTTGCTTGTGGGCAGAGCCCCCGTCTGGAATAATGACACCATTCTCCCAGGGGTCTCAGGCGCTCGTAGCATTGGCATGTTTGGCATCTCAAACTTCCACAACAAAGTTGGACAGTTTCCCCATGACCGCTTCAAACACCCGTCACGTGTCTCTACTTCACTTTGCAACGAGCACTTATCACCTCAAATGGAATCTGATTTGCTGAGGTTGAAGACAGTGTGGAGTTTGTGTGGATACAGCAGCTAAAACCCAGAACTAACAACATAAAAACAGAGGCTGTGCTTGTTCAGACGTCCCATGGTAGGAGACTGGGGGGGTGGGCAGGGTCTGCAGACTTAATTTCCTCCCTCTCCGGGGTCACAGTGTCACACCTAGCAGGGTAAGAAACGGGCATGACGAGGGTAATTAAACCAATGGTGGGGGGGGTGGGGTCTGCAGTTAAGACAATGGGGCCTTTAAGTTCTCCGTCGCCTTAATTCCACAGAATCAGGAGCAAGTTTATTTTCCAAACTACATGCACGCTCCTGCAAAGCTCCATCAACATATCCGAATAGATCGTGAACTGAATACTGGTCATGCACGTGCACACGAGACATTTAAAGCCAAAGACCACGCTCAAGAAAATATCAAAATAAAACAACTCGCTTTCCAACTATATTTTACAGTTCCCATGGGGGGGGGGGGGGGGGGGGGGGGGGTTCCAGGGCGGAAGAAAGCCACAGATGCGACATCTTACTACTGATTCGTTTTCCTCCACAGGTATTTCCGGAGAATGATGGAAAAGCATCAGTCACCCTCAACAGGGTGGAAGCTGTATTTGCTCAGCTGCTTTCACCCGGAGAGAGAAAAGTACAGCTTCTCCAAAATGTTTGTTGTGAATTCAAATGTTTTCTATCTCAGTGTGAATGCTCACAACAACAAATGGCAGGAAGAGAGGAAAACCAGTGTGAGCCATCATATGCTCCATTCAGCCATCCTGCATACAGGGTCTCTGCAGGTTAAGTTAAGAGACAGACACATTTTGCACATCTTATCACATGAAACACTTAAAACCTGAGGAGAGGAGCCCACAGACGAGGGTCCAGCTCTCCGTCCACGTGATGAAGAGTGAAGTAATCATGATTGATTGAGTGAGCGCCACGCACATTCCTGAGCAGGTTAGTTCTCCCAAAAACAAAACACTAACGCCTGGTACCAACATCTCCATCGACCTCTGTGATCCCCCCCACCACACACACACACACACACACACACACACACACACACACACACACACACACACACACACACACACACACACACACACACACACACACACACACACACACACACACACACACACACACACACACACACACACACACACACACACACACACACACACGAGGCTATTTCTCTAATTGTCAACACTGACAACCAGGCAACAAACGTGAAAACAACAAAGAGTCGCCCACAGGACAACGCTCAAACTAACTTAAATAAAAGGCATCAATGGTCTAAATATTAAATATCTGACTGCAGTAATATTTACACATTTTAGATGAATCTGTTCGAGAGTCAAACTTGATTTATTCTAATGATGTGAGTTTGTTTTAACTTTAACCAGATGGTGAGGACATGGTATGGAAAAGATACAGAGGGGGAGGGACACAGACACTCTGCTGCTGCCTCAGACAGTCGTGCTTCAGCTGTGATGCAGATGTGTATCTCAGATGAACCCAAAGTAGTAACAGCAGGAGCATTCAGCAGCCGAGAGGCACAGTCACACAA
This sequence comes from Hippoglossus hippoglossus, assembly GCF_009819705.1. Lineage (NCBI taxonomy): Eukaryota > Metazoa > Chordata > Actinopteri > Pleuronectiformes > Pleuronectidae > Hippoglossus > Hippoglossus hippoglossus. Next base: position 15,235,478 of record NC_047173.1, read on the forward strand.
TTAGTAGGAGTAATAAGCGTTTAGAGTTACAGCGAGTAACTTCTGATGTGAACGACGCCGAGCAACCTCCAGTAATCTGTAAGAGGCTTTAAATACAGCTGTTGACAGGTTTTAAATTAAATTCTCATAGTATTCATTACACAACACAGCATCTTGAGATGTTTGTTGTGCTGCTTCTTCTCTTAAACCACCGGCCTCCAGTGGCATTTGATCGATGTACAGTTTGCCAATGGGGCCCGATATTAAAAGTCCGATCTCATTACTGCATCCGGCCAAGCCAACAGCACATCTGTGTTTTCATTTGGAAATCTGAGCTTTCCAAGTTGCAGAGATATCAGTCGACCTTTATTGGATTTGGAGGGAATTACAAAAACTGCCCAAAAAGTTAATATTAAAAAAAACTGCTCAAACACAACAGTGCCTCGTATTTTGATCTGATTTGAAGTTAGATCAGTGAAACTTTATCAACTATCAGTAGTATTATAAAGAGTGATGATGGCAGTCAGTGAAGCCTAGAAGCAAGTAGTGAATCTAAATGGTAGATGATCGATTTAACTGACACATCATGTCACCTCACACAGTTTCAGAAGCAGGAGTTAAAATGGACATGAATCCAGTCAGAGACCTTTGGAAGTCGGTGCCACGTGAAATCCAGCCTCCAGTCAAACACCCGGCCCTTGTTTACACATCCCCATGAGAGATGGTGGAGTGGACCTTTAGTCTGGGCTGCTGTGAGGTCGGACTGTTTGACAGAAACAACAGCTCAGGCTTTAAACTGCTGCTTTATTTCCTCACTGCAGCAGCAGCAGCGGCATCGAGACATTGCACAAACAAGTCTTTGTCTTTCACAGACTCACATGGCAGCTCTGCCACACTGATCCCTAGTTATTGCAGATTTTTCCACGTGGCTCCGACTACATCATAGTCAGAAAATCACACTGGAGCGCGCGGGGGGGGGGGGGGGGGGGGGGGGGGGGGGGTGGAGGATGATGGAAAGGAGCGAGAGGAAGCCAAGAAAAACAGCCCTTTCTGCTTTTGTTATAAAGATTCACGCATAAAAGCATGAAATCTTAGTCATGTTCAAAAAGGCATCAGAAGTAAAAAAATACTGCAGAGTTAAATGAGTTTTACACAAATGAGCTGAAAACATAAACAGGCCTTGAAACGGAGGCATCAACCAAACTCAGGAAGACCTTCACTCTGCTGTCAGGAAGCGTTTCCTGGCACATTCATGCCAAAAAATATCTTCCTCTTTTAGTCCGAAACTGCCACTTCCCAGTGATCCCAGCACCGACCCCACTAACAGCTCCAAACGTCCAACTCTAAAAGCCCGATTCAACCTTCCTCAAGTTAGGGAGGAACTTACAGCTCAACCCTGATCTTTAATAATGTTCCTGCAAAAACAAAACCGTTTTAATCTAATTTCAGAAGTGTGCAAACATCCCAGTATAGCTCACGACTTTCCAGTGACACCTCCCTTCACTCAAAACACAGCAGCCAGGGAAGTTCTGTGCCAAGAATGTCAGGAATGTAAATGTCAAGGAAAGAAAAAGGTGCACGAGATGGAAAAAGTGCTCAAATGTCAAATATAGTGGAAAACAAAAATCTAAAAAGCGATATTACAGCAGGATAAGTTTGGCACAAACACACGCCTGCAGCCTGAGGAAATAAGATGATTACAGCCAGGAGATTACATTTATTTACCAAGTGTTTTATTATTCTCATTTTCCCACTGTAACATTAAATATAGCTGTGCAAGCAAATATCCACCAGCACGGATTCCCCCGCGCTGTGGACCATTAGCTGTGTAAAGTGTGGCGGAGGATACAAATATGGTTATATTACCGGAGAGGGAAATAAAAATCCTTTTGTTTTCACTTTCTGTGCCTGGAAGCCCGGACCCCACCAGCAGACATATTGAGGGGTGGAGGGCGGCCAGCAGGTCGGCCAGCGCCTCGGGGACGAGGTTTTTCCTGAACGACTCGGTGCCGCAGAGGTTTCAACCCAAAACAAAAAGCTGCACAAGCCTGAGACTGATAAAAAAGAAAGAAAGAAGCCGACTCTGGAGCAGAAGCAGATTTAAACTGCTGCCTGCTACCGTCTCCTCTGCAGTGACTGCTGCTGGGACTCAAACCCGGGTTCACCACGATGACTCACTTCTTGGCTTCGACCTTAACGGACACGCGTGCTGCATGAATCAGCTCTGGTTTAATTCGGATACTGCGGAAAATACACCAGGTCGGGGATCTGCTAGTACGTGAATACATGTACTGATCCAATACCACGTGTTTAAAGTGTATTAAGATGTTTTCAGACTAGCACTGAACTCCGGATAATATCCCGGGGATGTGTTGGAAAAACGCAAATGTCCGAGTCAATTGCAGTGGACATTCTTAGGAGCACCCCCCCCGAGTGAGCCCATGTGAGAAAACACTTGGGGATGAGGTCAAACGTCGGATGGGGACAGTTGCGTAATTGTAGATTTATTAATTTGTTTTCCTTTTAAGTTGCGACTCCCAAAACTAGATAATTAGGGGCCGAGGCCAAACAACAACGATAGCTACCATTACTTCCACATATCTGTTAAAATACATCGTACAAGTTATTTATCAAATGCAGTACTCGATATCAGCCAATGTGCAAAGGCTAGGTATCGATATCAGGACGGGGGAGAAAGATATCGGGAACATCGCTGGTTAAATTAAAAAAAAAACATAACAAAGTAAGAATAATTCAACATATTGAAGAGATTATGTCCACATCTGAGGATAATTACAAATTAAATCCTTTCTCTACAACTGATATGAATTTAGAAGTTTGTACTCTGTATATTTTCTTTGCCTTTCTTGAACAGTATACGTAAAATAAGCCATAAATTATGAAACAAACACTTTTGGATTTTGGGGTTGAATATAAAATAACTTAAATCACCACAAACTCTGAGCAAATTGTAAAACACGTTTAAATAAGTTTAAAGTGACACATTAATAAAGTTGACCGTACATAAGGAGCTAAGTTAAGACGTTAGCTAACAAAAACACGTTAACAGTGCGTAAAGTTAAGCTAGCGAAGCCAAAACAAGCGTTAAACTAAGCGTTAAAACTGCGTTGGAAAGCGACGGGAAAAACAAACTTTTGTCGGAAACTTGGTGAAACTCACGGGTTTTTCTTCGCAGGAACTTCAGTGAATATGTCCGGAGCGCGTCGGTGCGGCCGCTGCGAGCTGAGTCCGACGCAGCGTCATGGCCCACGAGCAACTTCTCATTGAAATAAAACCGAGACTCGAGTTTTCATCCAAACTAAAGACGCGCAGGAGCGAAGTCAAGCTGACGTGAGCGCGAGCCACGCGACGGGAAGTCCCGCGTGAGCTTCAAAATAAAAGGAGTGAGAAGAATGTATTTAATTTCACCCCTTCTCCATAAGTCATTAATTCATAAATATCTTATACTATACATGAAATGTGTTGGCCACATCACCCAGATTATTACGACACTATCTGTATGATTAAAAAACTCTTATAATAACAATTCTATCAGCAATTTAGTAGTATTAGCAATAACCATTTCTAATATGGACAATATCATAATATTATGAATAATCTATGATATTAAACATGTATTTTATTTGGAATTCTACATAATATTATTATAAAGTAGTTCTTTTTTTACTTAGGTGGCAGGTCTTAAACTTTAAATTCATCTTCACACACACCCAGCACCAACACCCGGAGTCTGACAGAAGAACAAGATGAATACAGGAGAGGATAGAAACATATGGATGAGAACTGTGACAGTACAAACCACATGTGACAGTGTTAAGAGCACCAGGAGGAACAAGAGAAGAACCTGAGAAGTGACATAAGTAGTTTGTAAAAGATGTGAGTATGAAGTGACTCCACATGTCAACACACTGAGAGCAAATCAAACTCTCATTTAAAATGTTCACTCCAGTGTTTTAATGATCACATGTTTGTCAGAGACCCTGAGATAGTGAAGAGAAAGCTGAGACAGTAAAAACCAGCAGGGGGCGTTAGAGATGTGCTGATGATGTGAGAGACAACAGTTCAGTGTCTCTTGTGAAGGAGCCTTGACTTTATCACCCAGTGCAACAAGTGCATGTGCTGAAGACATGATATAACACAGTGTCCCTGAGTCTGTCCTCCTGACTGAAGGAAACACAGCCGCAGTCACTTACTGATCCCTGAGAAAACAAGGAGATAATATCAGAGAAGCCTTTTGTGGCACATGTGTGTTCTGGCGTTTCTACACGATGTCTGACATCCTGGATATATTTAATTTGCACATATCGGTTGCTTGATTTCATTCCAATGTCAACATAGTGCAATCTGATAGTGGTCACACAAAAAGACACTAAGCAGAAGTATAACTCTACAGCCACAGTCACAGTTTAATCATAAACCTTATGAAAAATAACTATGAAGAAGAAGAAAACACAAATTCAAACAAATTCACAGAACTTGAATATAAGTTTAGAGAAAATGTAAATATGAATGCATTGTTAATTCTGTAAAATAAAAGTTTTATATTGCAATTAGTGATTCATTGTGTATTTTTTACAACCTCTTTCGGTCGTATATATATAATTTTTCGAGTGCAGCTCTTGCTGTTGATGAAATCCTGAAGTTATGCTGCGGACATTTTTTAATCTGTCACTGTGGCTCCGTGAAGTGTTGAGCTAATCAAGCACAATCTCTGGAGACTTAAATGAAAATTCACTGATTATGTACCCACCACTATGCGGATGGAGGGGTGGGTGAAGTGTCTGAGTCCACAAACTGGCGACCACTTCTTCATATGTAAAAAAAACAACAGAAGAAAAACATGTCTCCATCCTGCTCCTGTGGTGTCATCAAGTGTCCGTAAGCCACCACATTCGAATTTGACTTGAAAGAGCCTCATTTACACTGTATTTTTAGCCCTTTAAATCCCAAAGCATCCAATCATTCAGCAAAGTAGTTTTAGTGGCCATGGTAACCTTGTTGCCTGGAATAACCCTCACACCCCTGTAGCATTTTTTAAATTTCTTTGTGTGAAACAACTCCAGACGGACCCAGCTGAAGTATTGTCAAGTTGTTCTGGTGGAAGCTGGAGGGGGACGCTCCAGGCTGAGGTCAAGCGCTCCCGTCGGTGCACTTAAATGGATGTGGGTTCGAGAAATGTCCAGCCGTGCAAATAGAAATCATAATTCACGTCCGGAGTCACCTGCCGGCCCTCCGACACGTCGAGCTGTACACGTGAAGCAGTCGACCTCACAGCGGGAGCTCACACCACAACACATCTACAGACTCTCACGATCAATGAGCAACAACAATACTAAAAATAATCCTTTATTTTGGTCGTATTTTCCAGAGAGATATTGTTGAATGTGTATGGAGGACAGCCGGGGTCGGCCATTCGGCACTTGACCCTTCACTGTGCCGTTATTGTCAGAACAAGCAGAAAGTCTAATAAAACTGTAAAGGCTCAGTGGAGGCTGGAGCCTGAATAGAAAGCATGTGGACACATACAGTAAATCCACTTTTTACTCTCTTTGCCCTCTTTGATGCTGCAGCCTTTTATGTGACATCTTACTCGTTGCTTCTCCTGCAGAAACGTCCACTTCTCCCTCGAGGTAAATGGAACAAACACGTTAACCCTCAAGCAGTTTAAAAATCGCTTTATATCCCAAGCTGTGATTGTGATGATTTGTTCAGATGCATCTCGCAATCTTCAGCCCAAACCAGTAAAAACTCAGTGACCATGATAAGGAGCATTCGAAGTGACACGACTCGAACTCTTGGGATTTGCTGAGATCAATGTTGAAAGGAGGAGCGATCTCTTCATTAAGGGGATGAGCTGAGGGAAACAGACGCCGAGACGTTTTTTTATTTCATCAGCTCTCCTGCTGATGAGATGCAGGAGATCACGTTCCTTTTGTTATTTCTTTATTTGTCATGCAACGCTCCAGACAGGAGTGATAATTAAGGAGATGAAAGCTCAGGTGGCAGGGTCCCCGAGGGTCCTGACCACCCTCCCTCCCGGTGACGGGTTCAAACCCAAGGCCTAATGTACACGCGCTCGCTAAAGTGGAATTCATCACCTCACTTCAAAGCATCTGTACCGCTCTCGTTTCCCAACCAATCTCACCCCAAAGGGATAATTATCATTCCTCCGATTTTCCAGATTCAACCACTGAGTGATTTGCTTGGTGAGCATTCATCCAGCGTGCGTTACATATATGCAGTTGCACACAGAGCAGGTGGGATTTACTTGGCTAATCTCGTGTGACAACTGATTTACATACTGTGACAAGACACTAGCAACCGTCACCACTGACTGCAGGCACGGAGCGCCGCATTTCTATTCCTAGGCTGCGGAAAAGGAGTCATTCAGCCACGCATGCCACACGGACGCCCACCCTTCTGCCTCTTAAGTGCAAGTTGTGCTAACAAAGACGGGAACACGCTGCAAATAGCTTTGTCCATCAGCCGCGGAGAACCTCCTGACATCCCGTAATTATTCCTTGGAGACTAACAATAAAGCAGCGGCGGCCCTGCGGTGAGCCAATTGAAATGTTGCAGTCGAGAGTGGCGAGAAGCCGTTGCCACGTGGCGAGGCCGAGACGCGATGGACGGAAAAATAAAAGGAAACTCTAAAGCGCATTGAGGTGGCGTGGTGATAAGAAGTGCAGGGTCCTCGGAGAAGCTGCCAACACGACCTTTGACACTTTTTTATTCTTAGGGGGAAAGAGTAATACGTTTATTTTAAATGTTTTTCTCCATTTTCTCTACTACTGATCCTGACATTTTATTCACCACTTCTCTTGTGGAGCTTTGTGTCAGACGCCTACAACTTTTACAGAAAACTCTTTATGACTCATAAATGTCTCAAGGAAATCCGTGTCGCAAAGTAAATACCAGCCGCCACAGTTTGAGTCATGTACCTTTGTGCTATTTAAAACTTTAGAGAAAGAAATATTAACTGTTCGTGTGGTTTCTTCTTATTTTTAGCCATCACATGCTGAAACCACTGTATGAGAGACAGATGACGCGTGTCTATTTCTTCCCCGGAAATTAAGCCAAGTCTAAGCAGCAGTGATCACGGAGTGGAAAGATCTCGCTAATACATACACTGAATCAATCTCAGCTGTCAATCAAAACCATTCACCCCATTTTTATAACACTGAATAACTAGAAACTTATCAGAAACTTGAATAATCTATATTTATTTAGTAGCTTCTACAACTTTCAGTGATTTTCTGTTTGTCACTGCCCCTTCATTCATTTCTTATCATACCCGTACTCACTCCTCTGGCTGTCCGCTGTTTCCACTTCCTATCTTTGATTTTTAAAATTTGGTCTATGTCCCATCGGCTAACATGGAGGAGGCATAGATTATGACCTTGTGCCATAGGATTTGGCTTCACTTTGGAGTTGTCATGTCGTCCATCTTTTTTTACTATGGTCTAGTAAAGAGTTTAATGCAACTAACAACATGGGAGGATGTTAATGAAAACGTATTATAATCCTTAATATAGTCAGAGTCATATCCAACATTGTGATGGAGAGAGTTGGAAATAAGCAATAATACAAGAAACTGATTTTCTCATTTCGTCCCCTCACGCCTGAGAATGACTGCGGTGCACTAAGGGGCTGTGTGGAGTTCACTGTGTGAATCCAGGACTTGTTTGTTTGTCTGCAGATGACATTTACCATCCTCCAATCCCCATCGACCATCCGCCGATCCCCATCAGAACCAGACACCACCAACTGTACCGTCGGCAAAGCTCGCGGGCGACTCTGCTTCTCCTTCACAGGCAGCGACTTTCTCATTCTTTACTTTAATAGCTTACCAGAGAAGTTGTCAAGCAACAGGCACAACAGCAGGTGTAACATCGCCAGACATCGTGAGGTGTCTGACGATGTCTCCAGCCCCGTGGGTTGGTCCGACCCACCGCCGGTTATCAAACCCCTCTGCAAATATTATACAACAAATTCCCTTTAAACCATTTTCCTGAATCCTGCTTGTGTCTGAAATTTGGGTCCGAAAAAGAAAGACGCATTAAGTAGGGAGATCAGGCAGCCGCACACAGTTACTCATGAATAAATATACAACAAGGACAGTAAATAACATTGTTATGGTAGAAACAGAACCTGATTTAATGAGCTGCCACCTGACAGCGAACACTCATAACTGATTAATGTTACCCAGGCAGTGAAGAAGAGTTATCCAGAGCTCAACACGTGTGGTTTCCACTCTCTCTCTCTCTCTCCCTCTTCTAAAACCGTTCAGATGGTGTTTATGAGCAAACCTCATACAGCCACTAACTAATTTGGTCTGTTTCCTGAGAACAAAAGCATCTGCTGAGTTGATCGTCTGTCAGGTAGAGCGCAGGGGAAACCTAGCAACAGGCTGCAGGAGACACAGCTCGCCGCCGCTTCCAGAACATCCAGGCGGAGACACACAGCAGCGACCTGCACCTTAATGCACATGAGCATCACTAGCATCTCTCATCTGCGCCGCATTGACCCGAACACATTCCACGCTGTTGATCTGCAATTCAAAAAAAACTAAAAAACAACAACAACCCAGATTAGTATATTTTGGCAAAAGCGGACGTTTCTGAATTGACCCAATTTCCCCTGACAGCGTGTGGGTTAGCGGAGCCTGGCAGAGCCGACGGTGTTTAATCAACAAGCACGCAGGCAAAATGATTCATCTCTCAGCCGCCCGTCATTTTGTGCTTGAACCAAACATGTCCTGTTCAAAGCCTCGTTTGTTTGGGCTCTGAAGCTTTTATCGCTGTGTCTCCAGTGACATGGACAGGGACCAGAAAAACATGTTGTAACGCAGGATTGAGGTGATTTTGGAGGATCATGGGTAATGTTTGAAGAACCTTTCTGTATGAAAACAACTAACTTAACGACCTTTTTGGCAAAAGAGTTTCTGATTTTCCGTTGTGATCCAAAACAATATCAACAAAATGTTTATGCAGATATACACGGAGCAGATGGTGATTTCAGTTCCAATGAACACATCATCATTTAATTTATTCATGATACATTGTGAGCAACATCATCTATTTCATTTTAAATAGAAGTTTAAATTAGTGTTGTGCTTAAATAAAGTTGTAGGACTCCTTGAAGATAAAGTCAAGGTTGAAATTAAAGAAGCAGAAGATGTGAGATTTAATGTATAAGATGAGTTAAGATCAAAAACACAGAATCCAAAGATTCCTATGATGCAAATTGAAAAGCATCTTTCATCATGTACTCTGATGAAATGACAGAAACAACTGTTATAACTTTAAACCTCTGACTTTTCATCGAGAGCCATCAACAGGTCAAATGACCAGCTGTTGCTGTGAGGAGCCTGTACAGTAATTATACAGTATATGTCCAATGATTCATTCTGATTGACACATGCACATATATGTTCCAGTCCGCCTGATGTGCGGATTCAATTAAAGTAACTTTGACTGCAGTGGCAGGCTTCACTGAAACTTTCTCTCCTCGATCTAATAAAAGTGTCTCGGCGAACAAGATGGATGTTTTCTAACGTTAGACTCCCCTCGAGGGAGAGCGCAGCTCGGTAAACAAACCTCGTGTCTCTCTGAGTAATAATCTCAAATCAAAAGGTACAAACAAACACTTTTCACTGCTATTTCCCACATACTCTTCTATTTCTGCTTGTTTGTGTTCGCTGCGGCGGCAGCAGCAGCAGCAGAGCACCGCCCACATGAGAAGGATGTTGTGTGCGATGGCGCCGGAGGACTGTGGGTTTTAGTTAAGTATGAACATTAATCACTCGCCGGGCGCCAATCAACTGTTATTAAAGATCCTGATCACGAAGCAAATGTTGATTTAATTCTTAATTTATGTCTATTTTACACAAAGGAAAAATAATTAAACGCAACGGCACTTTAACTGTAAACAAGGGCGTTTAAAGGGACTTGAGGGGAATCGAACAAAACAGCCCCCTCCCAAAAAGGGAAGGCACTTTTTATTAAAACTTCGAACATCATGACTTTGACATTCCAGCCTTCAGTCGAACCTATAAAGCTCGTGGCATCGGGCCTTGTGAGGACGAAGCCGTTAACATGAGAATCCTCCGACATGTGGAGGATATCATTTACAGATGAGCCGGGGGAGTGAGAGCCGACTCCTGCCGTGGTTTTAATCCTCGTTCCAATTCATTCAATTAGCTGCAGCCTAATACGCTGCAAGTGGGTGAAGTGATATCCCCACTTCACTCGGTGGAAGGACAACAATACGACCACCGGGCCTCCCCCCCCCCTCCACTGACGGATGAGATGTGGCGTGATTCTGTCATAAATGTAATTATGTTCATATCGAGGACCCCAATCCGCTGTCTGTCGGACTGAAGGGGATCACATTACCGCTTCGTCCTGGAAGATTTCTCCTCCTTCAAAACAAGAGACACTTCATCTTGTGTGTGTGTGTGTGTGTGTGTGTGTGTGTGTGTGTGTGTGTGTGTGTGTGTGTGTGTGTGTGTGTGTGTGTGAGTGTGTTGATCACACTTTGAAAAGGTACTTGAAGGTGAATGAAGTATTTGCACATTTTATAATGGTGGAGTGGATGAACACTCTCTCTCTCTCTCTCTCTCTCTCTCTCTCTCTCTCTCTCTCTGACCTCTGCCATAACAACTGATAACAGTTATTACATTCAACAGCAAGAGAACAAATGTACCCGTGGTAATAAATAGAGTGAATGTGAAACGTGTGGTGGCTTTAATCTGCACTGGTCAATATCTCTATATTGAATCTGCTGTAATCAATATTTTTTTACATTAACTGTGGATGAGGTGACTGTGAATCTCTCATAGCGACAAACCCGCAGAAAATTATCACCAGACTCTGCAGGTTGGTGGAGAAATGATTGTGATACATGTGCAGCGATATCTGTAAATCTGTGGCTCTGTGGCTCTGTGGCTGATAAATGCTCCGGTTTATCCACCAGGAACTGGCGAATGTTTTGTCTTAAACCTTTTTCTTTTGCTGAAAGCAGCTGCCGAACGAGGTTGTTTAGAGAAAAGAGACCGAACCAAACTGTGCCTGAGCCCAAAACACTAAATAAATAGCCTCAAACAAAGATGCTATAAAACACTGTGCTGAGGGGAAAGTGATAAAATCTAGATTTCAAGTTGTTTCATAGTCAGCAACAGGTTACTGGTTTATCTCCTGACACCTTTAGGAGAGATTACTTCTGTCATTACGAGTCCTCCGGTCTAAACGCAAACACTCCGACTGTGGCTCTTTTGGGAGCGTTTGTTTCGTTGCTCGTCTCGTAAGTGAGAAAACAAACAGATGCTAGTTGTTGATTCAAACAACTGGTTGAGCGTGGGCGTCCCTCTGTGTCCCCGCTGTCGTAATCCTGTTGTAAATCTCATGCAGGCTCTAGAAGCTCCCTCAGAACGACTGAGGGATAAGCCCATGTGTACAGTAAACACCCCCCCCCCCTGCCTTCCATTGGGTATAACATTAAATAATTTCTGCCGGGTAGGATATAAAGCTAATATTAGCTTTGACAACATAAAATATGTTTGTCTTAAACAAAACCCACGTCTCTAAGAGCAGAAAGCTGCATCGCCTCGGCCACTGTATTTCCTCTGGTGGTTATAAATAAACCATCATCTGGTAAATTAGTTACTGCATACATCAGTTGGACAGTAAACAAGATATTATTCAGGAAATGTTAGGTTAAATTATCCAAACATTTATATATATATATATATATATATATATACACGGAAGAAATAGCTCCCAGTGGTTTAAATAGAAAACCACGTTTATGCAGATTTCACTGTAAAAACAGGGAAGAGACAAAATAAATTCATAACCCCATTAGAAAAATGAATTATTTAGGAATGGTGCGACGTCTGGGGAAATAACGGCTCGAGGTTGAGCATCGTATGAGAGGATTTAAACTAAACTGGACGGCACGAGGATGCATTCAATTTCTTGCTCAGCTCAGTATGGATTACAACTGTGCAGAAAATATTAAATACATACAGTCTTAAATATATTTTATAGAAAAAGTAATACCAAACTTCGAGTCCCATGACAAGCACGTCTTTGTTTCCGTTTCAGATAAACACCGTGGGGTGTGGTCTGGCATATTTTGATGGTTTATTTTTCAAACTGATGTGGTTTTAATTTGTTATTTGATGCGAAAAATATATATATGAATATTGGGAGTAATTGGAGATGCATCTTTATTCACGTGGTCTGTTACCAAAGTGGTGGACAGACAGAATACGGTTCAGTACAAGGAAAATCAGTCACCAGACAACATTAAAACACACAGCTACTATATATTCTACCCCTGATTACATTTTAAACTACTTTTAAAACCCTAATCAAACATATCTTTAATCAAAACCCCCAAAAAACTGAACAGATTGTGATTTGCATTATAGCGACAAACACTGCCGCTGCTAATCAGGCCTTTGATTTGGAGAGTTTTCGAAGCCACATGAGACAACAGAGCTTGAAGAGGCCAACTCGCCGGTGCCCGAACTGCAGGTCATCAGTCAAAAACTGTCAGATCATCACGTGCCGCTGGGAACAGGCCGGAAAATTACACCAAACACAGACGAGCCCAATCTACAGGGAAGGAGGTTCGGTCACAAGCTGAAAGAGATTTATTACAGAATATAAAGGCGGTTTACAGATTCCAAAGATTGAAGCCTCTTTAATGAATCTTACATACTTGTATTTTAAATTTTGCGATGTCATTATCTTCTGTGTCCTGTGGTTTTGATTTCCTCACTGGGACTAAGTCCAAAATAGAGAAACGTGAAATGCTGCAGTAAATATATTTATCTTGTTGCTGTTGTTGACGAAGAGAGAAACGAAGGAACAGCCTGTGCTCCTCAGGAAAAAACTCAGCAGGTGGTTCCCCGGGTTTGTAGCTCGTGAAAGATCAACCTGCTTTTCGATCTCCAGGCTGGAAGGTGTTTGACACTAACATCACAAGACGGACAAACTTAAAACAAAATCCCACCTGGCGAACGGGGTCGAGCTCTGAGGCTCAACGTTTTTGAAAGGTTGGTCTGTCTGACGATGCTTTTATCATTATTTTTTGGGGGGATATCAGTTGTCAGCTGGATAATGTGGCGAGATTTGTCTTCTCCCTGGACACGTTCATCGAATAATCATGAAATAATTCATTATTAATCACACAAACTCTCTGAATCACCATCATTGAGTATAATGTTGTTAGTGAAATGAATAAAAACAAGGTCAAGGGCTTTGCAGCTCGTCACTTTACGTTACGCAAACACAAGCAAAAGGCCTCGAAAAACACTGCACAACACTGGTCACAACAGAAAGGTCAAGCTTTGTCTAGACAGCTCGCTCCTGCTCCAGCACACCGGACCGCTGTGTTGGAAAAAGAAAAGCTGCTGGACTCCCGCTGATCTCTGCTTGTGTTTCTGTGGGACTCAGAAGTTTCCAAACCCTTCTCTTATGAAATATGTGTTTCTGCTTTTTCCACAGTGCAGCAATGAAACGCTCCCTTCGAAACTAAAAGCCTGAGGTAATCTGTGCAGGTAAATGTCCTGTCGCACTGAAAGGATGTCTAATGGTTTTCGTGCCTTTGTTCAGAAATCCATTCATTAGTTGCATGTTTTTTTTTTTTTGTTGCAGAAGCCTCCTGAATCTTCTCCAGTAGCTGGGACAGTGTAACAGGTCTCTGCAGTTTAATCTCATGTTGATGTTCCTGCCGGTGTTTGTGTCATTAGGTGAGTTAATGGGGAAACAATCTCTCTGCACTGGTTTGGTGCGACGCTGCTGCAGCTGCTTGTCCTACAATCAGAAAAACAAGTACTCTCAGTTTTAAAAATGCTTGCTTGAAGTAACCTTTAACCACTAAAGCTGCTTTCAGACACATGCTGAACTCCAGAAATCCTCTGGAGGAGTGAGAGCCTCCAGAGTTTCTGTGGACTCTTTGGTATGAAGGCCACAAAATCTGCGGAGGAGCCGATGAAATGCAGAATCCAAAAAGAAAACAAATACTTCAGGAGGTAAAAGTGGTGTCACACACATAGAAGAGGCCGACGAACAAGTCAGGAGAGTGTGTGGAGATAAGAGCCGACGCCGGTGTGTCGATGCGATGAAAATCCACCGCCCTTCACCTGAATCCATTCACAACATTAGCAATAAAGCAGCAAGAAAAAATTTGAATCAATCTCAGAGTGTGTTTCCTGTTGTGCTGCCTGGTTCCTAAGTAATAGTCCAGTGTAAAGTATATTGATGGATGAAGGTTGAGCCGATGATTCACCTCCTTCCATTATATACAGAGAGCTGGCAGCAGAACAGGGGGGGGGGGCATCACTTTCACTCTGAAATGCTTTAAAGGATCAGCCGCAGGTTTTCTATGTAAGTTGGTTGGCAGCCTGAAGGTGACTGTTGATGCTGCCTCTGGCTTTTCCCTTTTCAGGGCCAATAACACAAGTTTCACATCTCATAAGAAAAGAATCCACGGTGATACTTTGATGAATTCCATCTCGTTCGTTTTTTTTTTTATTTATAATCCGCCTGTAACTTTTAATTTATTTAGATTTCTTTCCCCCAGTACCGGCTCCGACCTGCTGTCACTCATTCCCCAGATGTTTCAGGAAACTGTCTGGGCTGAAAGCTGTATTTACCGTCTCCTGTCACCCACAGACCTTCATCAGACACAGCTTTACAATTGCAGTCTTCAGAGATAAAGAGTGTTGTGACATCGCAGTGAGAACATCACAACTTTCTAAGCCGTCAAGTAAAAGTTTTGACATTTGCTGTCCGCCTGGCGTCGGGGATGACAACGAGTCATGAGTGCAGGGGAGGGGGGGGTGACGGTTCCTCTAAAGGGTTTTCAGAGAAATATCACCGTGTCCTCCGTCCTCTGGATCCTGCATGAAGAGCAACACCCTGTGCTTTGATTCCAGGGACGCTCAGCAGACACCTTTAAAGTTCAGCACCAGCACGGCATTTCCTCATGTCTGCCACACACACACACACACACACACACACACACACACACACACACACACACACACACACACACACACACACACACACACACACACACACACACACACACACACACACACACACAGAGGAGTGAAGAATCTCTAAATCTCCTTGTCGAGCATTATTCGACTTTCTTTACATCCTGTTCCTCTCCCGTCGAGGCTGATTCCCACCTCACTGGATTTCACTTAGTTATTTTCCTGCTCTTTTCTACATCTCTCTTGTCTTTATTCTTTCTGTCTTTTATAAATCTTCATTACAACGGTGCTGATTTAACAATAGGATAATACTTTTACGTAACTGCATATCTGTGGGACTGTGAATGTCTCAAAGCTAATAGCATGCTAACTCCTCCTGTCTCTCTCTATGTGTGTGTGTGTGTGTGTGTGTGTGTGTGTGTGTGTGTGTGTGTGTGTGTGTGTGTGTGTGTGTGTGTGTGTGTGTGTGTGTGTGTGTGTGTGAGAGATGCAGTACAACATGTTCTTTTAACCAGTAAAGTTGTTTCTCTAATTGCAGGTTCCTCGTTGTTTTTCTCCCGTGCTCTGCTCATGCGTTCCTCACTTTGCTTGTGTGTGCAGGCAGAAGATTCGAGGACATAAATACAGCTCAGACGTGTCAACACAGATGTGTACGCGTCGCCTCTATTAATGGGATTCTGCTGAAGCCGTGCATGTACAATTACCCCCTCACCTCAATAATGTAATAGCTAACTGAGCTTCCCGAGCAACTAGTAATCTCTAAAGCTACTTCATTAGCAATTACACACGGAGGAGACGTTGTGGCTGACGGCTCTTTCTTGTTTGCTGACACTGATGTTTTGTGAAGTAGACGGGGCGGAGTGAGCGGCTGCAGTTTGCAGCATTAGCTGTGGGTCACGGGCAGCGAGACGCGCACACGCCGCGATGAGCTCGACAAGTGTCAATCAAGATGGGCGCTCAGGTCGGATGAAAGGTTTGGGAGGTGCAGGATGTAATGAATTTGGGAAGGACAAAAAAGGGAGAGTGAGCGTACGTCCGGTAATTGTACTGGCAGCGCGCTCAGATCTGTTGGCAGCAGGCGGTGGTTTGTGTTTCAGAGTCCAGCTGGCAGGAGACAAGAGGAGGACACAACCTTTCTTTTGTCTCAAAATGGAAATAAAAGTTTATCCTCATCTGACTCAGGGAGAGCGGTGGGAAGTAACGTCTCCTCAAGTGCTCCACTTAAGCACAACTTTAAAGTACTTCCACCTTAGAGCAGTATTTATTCTTAATGTACTTCATAGGAAATAACAGCTTCGGATGGAGATTTCACATTAAAATAATTTGATAAGATTATATAATACAATAAACTAGTAGTTACCAGCCCCCAGGAAACAAATAAGGAAATAAAACTCTTTGCATACAAAGTATTTTCAACTAAAAACCCCCAGTTCTCTCTCCCGGGTGCGTCACAGCTCCCACAGACAAATAGAAGAACACATTTCTAATATTATTACATCAGACAGTGATGGACGTGTCTTCCACGGTATAAAACATTTACTTTTCAATACCAGAGACAATAAAATGTCCACAGAGACGTCCCTGAAACTGAGACAGTCTTAATGAGTGGAGTGAAAGATCGTCCTTCACTCCCTTGCCCTGCCCTTCAAGTCCTAATGGCATTAACTGTGATTGGATTATTGCACCAAACACTGACTGACTTCAGATTCTACAGAAACAGTTCAGCTGGGACCGGACACAGCCCAGTTCGATTATTAGAGCCGGACCGATATGGGTTTGGGCAGATGCAAAAAAAAGGATTATGGAAACTTTAAAGTTTACCCATAAACTTTGAATAAAAGGAAAACACACACACAACCAGGAGATAACTGAATGTTTTATTATAAAATATAAACACAAATGCACTTTTCTTCTGCATTTTTTATTCTGTAACGCAAACACTGATTTGTCTGTGAAAGACAAATCAACCGATAAAAAGGTCATGTTCTAATTATATGAAAACACTCTGACATTGGTATCATTTATAAGTCTGTGGGAGCTGTGAGGAGAACATTTTAATTAAAAGTCTATGTTTATACTAAATAAAAGAAGCATTTATCCAAGTAGTTATTTTAAATGTGTGAATAAAATCTGGATCCTTCTCATAGAACATAGTCAGCAAAGATCTTTATTATACTTACAGCAAGTAAAGGGTCCAAGTTCATCTTTTGTCGCTTTGTGATTCTGTACTTTCCAAAATAATCTAATTTTGCAAGTTTAACTTTAATATGTAAAGATTTAGAGGCCAAAGTTAATACTCTTGAATGTTTTATTTTAAAAACTAGCTGTTTGAGTAAAGGGAGTATTATCATTTTTCAATTTTAGGGAGTTATCCTCGACTTCTGATAAGAATTATTCCAACATGAAGAAGAGCAACAGTGATAATATACATAGAAAATATTAAACTGGACATATCGCTGGCGCAGCCCTTTCTCTGATGACACAGGCCTGACTGTTGTTTGTTTTCAGGCCAGACTCTGTTAGATCCCAAACTGTCTCATGCTCAAAAGGGATTTAAAAGGTCAGTGATGAAGCCAGAGGCCAGACCCCGCTCAGTCCAACCAGGAAACAGACGCATAAATCCAAATATCACTTCCCAAAATAAAAGAAAGGCAAATAAGGACAAGAAAACAAAGGTTTCCTCACCGCTCTGATCTGTAAACACAGTCGCCATTGAAGTTTGGTTAAAGTTTAGTTTCCTGGACTAGATTTAATTCCCTGGAGGAACATTTTACTTTCACCTTCTTAGAGATGGACATGTAAATAAAGAGGGGCTCTAACAAAGGATTTAAAGTATTTGCTGTGTCACAAGAACACGTAATCAAACAGCAAAATCACTGGGAGCCCAGTGACATTCTGTCGTCGTAACCAGTCGTTTCCAGGACCAAACAAAAACACAGAACACTGCACAATGAGGACTCGTCTGCCCAGTGAGCAATTCTGATTACGAGCAGAGAAGGGACTTGGTTCACTTCCCGTCTGCGTTGCCAACTTCCTCGCAGCCAAACGGTCTGCGAACAGTGATGTGAACGTTCCTGACACGAGAACAAGAAGGAGTCAGTCACATGTGAGACCAAGAAACTCAAGCATATTCAAAAACGTTTTTGCATTTTGACTCACGAGTCGGTCGGCTTGTTATTATCCGTTCTTTAAATATCTGAAAACATAATATCTCCGGCCACTGGCTGTTCGTCGGCACGTGTTTATAAAAAGTAATAAATGAAACCGGCAGGAGTTGTAATTCATGTCAATTTCTTCAACATGACGCTGATTTGGACATTTTGTTGTCTGAGCATCCTCAAGCTAAAGGGTTTGATTTTTGACAGGACGCAGATTGCCTCTGACAGCTGGGTAGTTACGAGACATGTATTCATAGAAGCGCTACATGGATGTATATGTGAATGTGGCTGGTAAGTGCTTTGAATGCATGTTGAGGCGAGAAAAACACTTTGCCAATTTGCAGTTCTCTTAACAATAAACACCATATTTGACGCACTATATGGAGCGTTAACACAATTTCCCTCCGACTACCACTTTGTTCGTTTTTTTCAGCTCCTGAAGAGAAAGAAATCCTTAATGTTCCGCAGGTGGTTGTTAACTTTGTCAGTTTTCCCGTTTCGTGGGGCTGGAAACGAGGCCGATGAAAGACAAACTTTCTTCAACATTGGGTGAAAGGGGATTGTTTATTTATTTAAAAGACATTGACGAGTGCATCTCAAGAACAACATTGTAGTTCTTGAGATGGGATGTAAACACATTTTGTTGCGACATAAAAAAACGTCCTCTACCATGGGGCTATGAAAACTGTCAGAATGCTGCTTTATGAACTTAATTCCCAGGAAAACATATACATATATATTAAAACTGTAATATTGCGCTGTCACATGCATCAACTTGTTCCCTTCTCCTGACATTATCTTGTTCATTCAGAGCAGCAAAAACAAGAAAGACACATCAAGAAGAGAGACAACAGCGTTTTAACAAAAGTCCTGACAAAACAACTACTTCTTCCAAATGACTGTCTGCTGCCAGGCGTTGAGCTTTCTCTCCGTGACAGTGAACACACAACAAGAAAAGACTCGGCCAGACGTATTATTGAAGATTCATGAACATGACGTTGAGAAAATACATCGAATCAGCGAAGCCGTGAAGAGAGACGGGGCCGGGGCTGCTCCGGTGCTAATGAATGGGATTCTGGCTACGTTTAAATGAGCAATGCACTATTCCCCATCAGAGCTGTTGACGCGTTCCACGGAGCCGTGTTCGTTCCGCTGAACAACGAGCTCAGAAAACGACGGTGCAAAAATCTCATTTCCATACAAAAGAGCAAATTTGAATTTACGCTTACGAGACATTTGATACTTGAATTAAATATGAACAGAGGAGACGCAGGGTTTAATAATGTTGCACTGTTACAGATTTGTGGGCTAAATTAAGGCAAATCAACAACAATAGTGAAAAGAAACTCTTTGGCAACTTCAATCAGTGAAACATGGATTATTTAAGTTTTTTCAAATTGTGTTGATATATCTAATTTACTTTCATTTCAACAAACCTAATTATTTTGTTTGTGATAATTCCATTGTTTGGTATCTTTGTTTAAAAAGCGATTAATGTCACATTTCTGGGATGAGAAACTCAAGCTCAAGCAATTTATTACTGATTACTGAAGTTTTTATTTATTTATATTCACAAGGATTTTCTTTTTTAGATTTAATTTAACTTTAAAAGAGACAAAATCACATCTTTGAGTCTTGTTTTGTGCTTCAAGCAACATATTGTATCTTCAATGGGATAAATAAATAATGACGGGATTGAGGTTGTTCAGATATTCATGGTCCCCAGAGGATGTATCCTTTGTACGTATTCATTATACTTACTATCACCATTACAATTATAGTTTATTGGATATAATTTCTACACCATTGACTTGGTCAGCAATGACTCTCTGTCACTTTATAGGTTTCTTTAAAATATACGTACATAAGGAAATTTCAAATAACTTTTCGTATTCTTCTCCTAAGCTCAAGTTTACACCTCATGTCAAACTAAACCAGTCCAACATGAAACCAAACATTCTCTACATGACTATAACTGAAATCACCAAAGTGTAAATAGCACCAAATACTGTCAGTAGCTGAACCAGCTTTGTGGACATGAAGTGGTTTTGTCATGTTGCGTCTCACGGCTAACACGCTCTCAGTGATGTGCGACCATCACACGCTGGAGAGCGACTGGATTTCCTGGTGACTTTCCAGTGCAGGATTCCCCCCCCCCCCCCCCCCCCCCCCCCCCTGGTTTCCAGTGGCCCCGCATCTCCGACCCTGTCACTAGCAATCGTGTGTATTTGCAATTATGCCTTGTTTACTTCTGTCATTCCCCTCAGCTGTGGCAAGACGCTTATGTAACACAACATTCGATGCGTGATCATCAGCACCGCCGTCTCCCTGAGAGAAATCAATTCGGCCCGATGGTTCTCGCCGCGCTTTTTCCCAATAGCTCGACCCCTTTCCTTTCTTCCCCCTCTCTCTCATGTGGTCCTGCCTGTGTGGGTGAGCAGCGAGGGGCCCTTCATGGTTACTAACTAGCACGGATACCATTTTGCCCACAAAGCAAAACACAGGCTGGCCTGAGTTTGAAGGTTATTCCTTATGAAACGAAGCGCTCACAGATAAATAGACTGAAGTGGCTGGACGCTGCCACTGGGCTTAAATCTCTCTGTTTTCCAAACTGCAGATGTGTCAGTATTTTGCACGTTTATCTAATTTTGTGTGTCTGCTTCAGTGGAGTATTTCATGTGAACGCTGTCAAAACGTGTATAGAATATATTTACGAAAAGATCAAGCAGAAAAAATGAACGGGTCAATCTTAGAAGACACAATCAAACTCCTGTCATCCATTTCCCACCGTACGTCTCAATCGGACGAATGTGATGCACGCGCGACATGAGAGTGACTCTCGTCGTACTGCACCTCGCTGCACAAGGGGGGCAGGAAATCTATTAACCTTTCAGGCAGCAGGAGAACCCCCCCCCCCCCCCCCCCCCCCCCCCCCCCCCCCCCCCCCCCCCCCCCCCCCTCAGCCAGCCAGGAGGGGAGCGAAACACATCTGCATTGAAAGGTTAGGGGGGAGATGCGGGGTAATGAAGCACAGACGTACAAGAGTGGTTTGATACCTAGGAACACAAACGCTCAATGCTCGAGCTCAGCAGAGCGTTTGGATGGATCCTCAGGAGGGATGTTGGGGGAGAAGAAACGATGTTGAGGACTGAGCTTCGGGGAAATGGCGCGGCCCCTAAGAAATGACATCTAAAACCAGGGAGATGGTGACAGATGAAGAGGTAACAGTCACCTTCACACTTTCAGGGACTCCCCTCTCCTCCTCAGATTCAGATCCACAACAAATGTTTCCTTCCATTAAGACGCAGGGTTTCCCATTAATAGAGGTGTCGCCTCGTCTGAATTAAAGACGGCTGACGTGAACGTCGGGGGGCATTTATCTCGTTGCGCTGCGGAGGAAACAAAGTGTGACGCCACATCACACTGCAAAGGCGACATATTTAATGACCGAGGCGTCGTCTTCAACAGTCATTTAGTCACTACGTCGATAATGAGATATGTCAGGATGTGTTAGAGCTCGTGCCACCTCCGCCTAGTGATTTCCTGGAGGGAATCCTGCAAGGGGATGTAGATTTGACTCATGAGCCAGCGTCAAGATTAAAAAACATTTAACAGGTGGTTCACGATGTTTATGGCACCACCAGGAAATATTTATTTGTAAAGCAGAGGAACTGGAGAGTCGCTAGAAAAAGAGCCGGTGCAGTGTTTTGGTTTCGGTGTAAGAAGGCTTCTACACCCCGAAACCAAAGCATCTTGATAGCCCCCTGGTGGCTGGGTGCAGCATTGCTCATAAACCCTGTCTCCTCCATGTTAGTGGATGGGACATGGACCATCCAATGCATTTTTCTCATAGATGGTTTCTGTCATTTCAGGCAGTTCTTATCATTCTGGCGTTTCTTAAAAGTCTTCATATATGTTCATATGTATATTGGCGACACCTCAATCCCACAATCACTACTGCGCAGACTCCAAATGACGTTATTGAAGCAGCGTTCATATTCATATCGTAGCTTCATTTCTGGATAGTGGGAGAAAGAGGAGATGCATCTTCCATCTTTAGTTAGGCTCTATGTATTTACTTAATAAAAAAGCATGTAAAGAATTCAGTGCAGGACCTCTCGTCCTATCCACGCCTTCAGTTTCCCATTGGTAATATTTCACATTTTAAATAATCACTTCCTTATTTATTTATATTAATCATTACTCTGCATAACAAATGTTAAATTTGGTACTTGGGGAATATAATTCATGTTTATTCAGCACCTGCCTCAGTATCATGGGAACATCTGCACACATAATGATGCTGGACACAATTATTCTATTCTGATTGGATCCGGCTGCATTTTACCCACGGTTTAAAATATACTTCCGCTTTTTACTTATAAAGCCATAAAATGTAAAACCGAAGCAAATGTAAAATTTGGCATGTGAATTTCCAGCGTCTGTCCTCATAACAGCAGCCAACACACAGCTGGTGCACACAACACAAAGCAACGACTCCACACTCGGCTAATTAGCAGGAATAAATCACGGTGAAAAATGAAATAATTTGGCTATAAGCAAGAGGATAAATCAAGCACACATATCGATTCATGCAAGTGGATACACGGCTCAGAGCAGCTGTAACAACCTGAGGCTGTGTTTTCATGGTAATTCAGGAAAAAAAAAAGCAAACGTGTCAGCGTGCAGCGGCGAGAGCGTAAACACAACAAACACCCCCACACCGACGGGCCAAAGGAAGCCTTCGTTCCAGGATGGACAGAAGAAAACAAAAAGCCTCGCAGAGAGAATTCACATATGCACATAAAACTAAAACAACAACAAACATGATCAAGCAAACTTTTTTTCTATCAACCCCCCGCCAGTGAGGTGAGCTTCAGCCAAAGTCACATTGAACTGGATCAGGACAAAGCAACAGCATCCAGGAGAGAAGGACGAGCTCAGAGCAGCCAAGAGCAGCAGGTTTATCTCATCCACCCTAATGTGACGTTTTAATCTAATTCATCAGGCTGAATTAAAAGGATCTCTGCTGCTGTACGTCCAGAGCTATACCAGCAGCTTCTTTAATAAACAGTTGTATTTATTCTATTGAAATAAATACCTATAGTGATATTTAAGTGAAAATAAATAGAGATTTATAGTGAGAAATGTGTTTTGCGGATAATAACCATATGTCGGTCCATGGATTGCCAGAGGTCCCGGGCTCATTTCAATCTGACAGAAAAAGAAATGTCACGACAATAGCTCCGATCTATAATGTGCGCTGTACCATACAAATACCACGAAGGCTATTTCTGGGTTGAACTGCCGGGGCCATAAAGCAAAGACATTGTCATTCTGAAGGGACTAAATGTCTTGATCCGTCGCGGATCTCTGCCCGAGGCCATATTCAGATATTTAATGAGATATTTAATGGCCGCCTCTGCTCACCTGTCTGACGAGAAGCGAGGCCAGGGCTTCAAACTGAGCCCCTTCCCCCTCAAACGCCTTTTTTTCCTGCAGAGTGTGCAGCAGAGTGTAAAACTGCTAGCATTGCCCCACTGATGGCGGAGAAGTAATCAGCGTATTAAATCCATCATTTCGTTAATTTCGCACAGCGGCTTCGGAGCACTTTGCGGCTTTTGAGGCAAATTCAAAGAGAGCGTTCAGGCTGGATGGCAGAGTGACAGCCTCGTGCCGAGCGATCAGGGAGAGAAACAAGCAAGATTCCACTCAGGACAAAGCGTTTTGCTTCCCAGAGTCAACGTCATTTTAACTTGAGGACACAACGCAATCCCAGAACGCAGAGCAACGAGTTGACAGACGGATTATTGACCATAGAGACTTGAAAAAGGAGGGAGATTTGCCCGAGGAGCAGAAGAACAATAATCAACCGATCAATCAAGCTGTCAATAGACCTTATCGTCTGTCTCCGTACAGTTCGGTTGAGTGCGGTGTTTCTGGTTTCAGATTCAAGTGAGCAACGAATGAGAGTCTCCCAAGAAGCTGCTCTTCACCCACTTGTGTAACCGCTGTAATCGAGAATCGTCAAGTGCTCGGTCTCTCCACAAGAGGCCCCGAGGAGCAAAGGGAGGGGGAATCGTCGAGTGGCTCATTTTCATGTGCACAGTTACGATGTGTTTGTTGGAATCCCACAAATCTGTCGTCCTGAAATTGTCCTTAAAAATATGGTTTGAAAAAGAGTGCGAGGTACTTCATAACTGAAGCAGGTCAATTACAGCACCGAGTTGAGATGCAGCTTTGAGTTCACACGTTCGCCCGAGCAGCTGAAAGTCACTCCCTCGTTATTTACTGCTGCCGTGAGGGAACAGTTCGAAAAAACGGTGGGAAAAGGAAGTTGGAAGCGGCCAAGGAAACCCAGAGCACAATTACAGGTGACAGACACCTTCTCACATGACACCCACAGGAAAGTTTAGTATTTCGCTCCATGGTTATTATTTAGAACAAATAGGGTTATGGATGTATGATATAAGATGTGTTTTTCCTGAAGTTTTTGCTCTATATCATCACAAAAGTAGAATAATGATGTAATTTGTGACGTTATAAACAATTATTAGGAACAATACATTCTCTTTTCAAACTAAGGGGAGTCAGAGAGTGCATACGTCCTATTTTCGACATCTATCTAACCTTCAGTGACTCTCACAGCTCGGGCACTTTTCCTCTCCTTGCCTCCTTTCTATTTCGGTTCCTCCACTTCTCAAATCTCCACATCCTAAAAAGCCTGAACGTGAAAATAAAGGAGGGCCGGCTGACAACCTCGATTGCCGGCTTTAGCCTCCCTGCCCCGTCCATTCCCTGAAACCATTACCATCTCCATAATCCTGTCCGATAGAAGGAAGATAGAGCGAGAGCGCGAGGCGGCATCTCTGTTAGCTCTGATGATTACACAACAGTGTTATCCCTTCCTGCTGCTTTGACCTTTTGTCCCAGGTGATGTGCCGATGAGCCGCGTCTCCCTGTGGGCGCCCTATCTCCGAGGCTCACCCGTACAGAGGGTGCAGACGGGCCTGATAGCATCATCGCCTGCGAGGGCCAAGACAGGATGCTGGGTTTTATCTGCTGTGTCCTTTGTGAGCTTGTTTCCCACACGGTGCTTTTCTAAAGGCAAGAGAGAATCAACAGGTGATTTTTGTAAGGAGGCTGGATTTTGACGGATTAATTGACTTTTTCGGTGTTTATTTCGGAGGCTGGCTTCCAGAAAAATGTCACTTCCTTACAAGCAAAATCAACACATCTGCTGACACCGCTGAACTCGTTTCAGACTCTCAGGCTCCACCGTTCGTAGTTAATTACAACGGCCAAGGTTTGTTTTGTTTCTTTTGTTTTTCAGCAGGATTATGAAACAACTGCTGGATAGACTTCCACAAAACTGTGTGGAAGGATGAGACATGAGCCAAGAAAGATCGGGACCAAGGGGAGGGTGCAGGAGTTTTTCTATTTTCACTTACTTTAACATTACTGAAACATTTTCACCTCTTTACCAGGGAATAATTCATGGTTCTTGATAAAATCCGAGTTCTTCTGCAGGTTTGGTTCCGACCCGGCCCTTTGCAGCATGTCTTCCCCATTCTCTCCTTTAGACTAACTGTTCTGTCAATGAAAGCAAATTTAAAAATATCTTTAAAAAAAGGAAAATCCGGATCAGGCATAATTAGGGGACTGACATTTATGAAATTAGAATCTGGATCTAGTGAATTTCAGTGTGGTTTTAAAAGGGGACTATTTGCGTATGTAATTAAATGATTAAATAAAGAATTAAAGTAGAATAGAAGGATGAACTTGTATCACAGCCTAAGATGTAGACTATGGGGATTTTAAGTGATGCTTTGTTTTTGTCCTTAAATTTATGCTTATTGCTGGAGCAGAAAAACAAACTGAGAGAAATACCTGCAGACAACAGGCGGGGGAAACGTTTTCATGACCTTAAGTAAAAAGGTTATTTTATCAGATACGAGCCACACGGACATTGAGGAATTAAATTCAGAGTCCGAGAGGGAAGATGATTCTGGTATCACGCGTGTCCATCACAGCAGGTGCTGCGCAACATGTGTTACATAAGGCGCCACCTATCCACAGTTATGCAACCGCCACCGCAGCCTTGCCTTTTTGTTAACGACCACAACCACCGCTGTTCCTCTCTGTCTCTTTTAATAACCTTGGGAAAAAAAAACACAAAACACTTTGAGGCTGCAGAGGATGAAGAGCCCGTCATTCATTCAAGCCTGTGCTCGGTGCGTGGGCGGTGGTTTAAGAATAGGTCACCCAATGTTCGCAGACACAGACGATGGGGGTGCAAGTAGCTCAATACTCCTCTCTCTCCAGCCCTGTTTGTCTTCGCTTTTGATTTCGGTTAAACGCACCTCGGGATTCTAATAAAGACGGCGAGGCCTTTGTGACTTTATGGGGGGATTATGTGTCTCGTCTGCTCCCGTCTCATGAGATTTGTCTCCAGCTACTCGGGGAAGAGAGGAGCACGTGGCTGCAGTAAACGAGCAAATAAGTTATTGTCGTTTCTGAATCGGGGGACAAGCTGAACAAGTTGTTTATCTCAGGAAATGATGGAAGGATAAATCGTAATTCAATGTTTAAACCAAGACACACATCTACACAAACAAATTAGATATCGACGAAACAGTATTTTGTCAGTTCAAGGGCTCCTTAAAAAGAGGAAGAATAAATGCCCGTCTTTTGACAGATGTGAGGTTATCACGCCGTTTATCTTCGCACGCCGTCAACCTCCTCTCCAGAGGATCTCAGAGTTTCTCCACTTGAGTGACACGCGCTCTCTCCACAGCCGCAGCAACGTCCACAGCCGCAGCGACCACCGCCGAGTGAGATTAACGCTGCAGTTTGCTTTATATTGGGTTTAGTTATAGCCGTGTGAGTGGGGAGAGTCTCTTTGGTCCAGCCAGGTATCCATCCGACATCCAGGTAACCATGACAACACCTCTATCACGGACCAACACTGAATTGTGTGCGTCTGCACCGGAGTAATCTTTAGATAGAGAAGTGGAAATGATCGTAAATTTGTCCCTCGCACACACACAGACACACACACACACACACACACACTACTAATGGATCGAGATGTTTCTATTTTTCTGTTTTCTCGACAACCACTCATCCCATCGACCTCCAGCTTGTTTGTTTTGCTGCTGAGAGGCCTGAGTGTCAAATGTGAAGTTTTTTAGGATTTGTTGAGACACAAACCCCATATTTTGGCAATTTACAGGTTCCTAATTTTAATTTTGGAGGTCTAATAGAAGAGGTTTTCATTGCTGCTGTGCCTCCTCGGTCTGAAACGCTCTGGGCCGGCCTCCTTAAAAGCCCAATCTGCAATCAGTCGCTGATCAATCAGGGAGCTGAGAAATGAAAACAGTTTGTCAGAATCCCTCTGTTTACACCTTGATCACAGCAGAGTTACATGATGTGGTTGATAACAACATTTGAGCAGAATGTCAGAGGAAAATTGCAAGAGCAACAACTGGAGGAGGAAGTTTCACGCAGCGCGTCTTGTGGTTTTCCCCGTCGCCTCACAGCAAGAAGGTTTCCAGTTCGAATCCCTGATAGGTGGTATGTTGGCCCAGGGATTGGCTTCAATCCGCCAAGTTTAGGGGGCTGATATTTATGAGTGTTCGGAATTTGTTGCAGATCCAAACACAAAAGAACAAATCCAATTTAAATGTGTTTTCACAGGGAGACTGTTGAGCCTTGGTGGAGGTATGAGTGCCAGTCTAGCTCTCATGTTATTCTGTGTGTATGAGTGTGTGTGTGTGTGTGTGTGTGTGTGTGTGTGTATGAGCGTGTGTGTGAGTCTAGGTTACATGAGGTGATTTATAAATTGAATCATCACTGCGGAGGAGATATTAAAAAAAGGAAAAAAAAATCAAATGCCATGAATGATGCAGTAACATGTTTCATCTCCTGGTCTGAGTTATTGATTATTCAAAATTAAATAGAATACATTTTATGCAAAGCACATACATTTCTGTGGGTGCGGGATGGAAAAAGGGCACGAACAGGTTTATTAGTGTGGAAATGGTCATGAATTGATGTGTTATTCTAAAGTCGCGCCGCAGCAGCTTCAAGTGAGCGACAGTCTTGATGTTCTTTTTTCCTTTTAAAAACGCAGGAAGCTGCAGCGAACACGAGGCTCAAGTGAAAAACACTCGAATAGTTCAGCCCGGCCTCGATACTATCGCCGCCGCCGCCGCCGCCGCCGCCATGCCTTTAATCAGAGAAATGATTGCTGGCAGCACATTGATTATGATGATTACAGTGTCCTGAGGTCAGATTCGCTGTTTCAAACTGAATGTACAGTAAAAAAAACAATGAAAATCAGCCCCCATTGAAAAGCAGGAAATTACGTTTGAAAGCAAAGAAAAGGAACAATATGTCCTGGTTTTACTCAGTTTGTGCCTGTGATGCTCTTTGATCTAATCATGCATTAAATCAACAAAGCTCATGGAGCGGAGAAGAGGATTTCCCTTCAAGTAATATGAAGATACATATTACAACAGCACAAAATGGGCCATAACACTGTCAAATGAGGTCAGACCGAAGGAAACACAAAATATATGTTGGCATAAGAGAACGTGGTCGCCTCCGAGCTGCTAATCAGAGAGCTGGATTCACAGGCTCACCGCAGACGACACTTCAGGGGCTTGTTAAAGACAATACTGAAACACATCTGTGAGACCTGGACCCTCCTCACATGGACTTTTAAGACTTTTTTGAAGAGGCAACGTGAAGCAAATCGCTCGCTTTTTGATTTTAAAGATCCCTGTCGTTCACCAGCCAATAAACACAAACCTTTTCTTTTGTCGAGCTGCCTTCACAAAAGAACCTTCCTGCCGAGCAGCTGCCGAGCAACAGGGACACAGGAAAAGTTGCCAAATCGAGGACCTTGCCTTGTCCAGTAATGAGTGTAAGTGGAGCCATGAATCCAGATGGCCCCCGGGGGCCAGAGCGCCACTGTTAATGTGAATTAATTGTGACTGTAGTGAGCAGCCTCTGGTTAAGTTAATGACTTCACCTGAGGGGTCCTGAGTGGCAGCGAGGCAGAGGTAATTGTTCCGAACATCCCAGTGAGGCGCTCTCAGCGTGATCAGTCACCACTTATCCGAGTGCATCCGTGCTGAGAGTATGTGTGCTCGCCGGCGTGAAACAGAGATGAAGAGCGCCCAAGATCGGCTCCTGTTTATTCCATCCTGCGTCCGGCGTGCACGAGCTACGATAACGTTTAGTTTTGATATGGAGAATGTCCTTCTCCATAAATAAAAATACTAACTGTGATATAAATCCTAATTAACATGCTGTGTGAACACGACACTGTCACGTTAAAGGACTAAACATGCACTTTAAAATACAGATGTCTCAGGAATATCAATAAAACTGTGGTAAACATCTTCAACACAGTGAATGTGAAATGTGCCCCTTGTGGCTGGCTGCAGTATATGTCATAAACCCTGCCTCCTCCATGTTAGTGGCAGCAGACTACATATTGTATTTTAATAAGAGAGAAAGGAGATTGAATCTAAAGATTGAATCATTGTTGGATTCGAGCGTTTGCCACAAGGTGAAGTATCTCTGCAGAAACCTGCCTCGTAGAGTCTAATGCGTTAGCACCAGAGAGAGAACACATGCTGGGTAATTGTTTATATAAAGGTTTACGGTTGAAATAAAGGTTTTCTGCAGTCACAGGTGGAGCCGATAGGACCGTTGCAGCGGGAGCACGGTTGAGAAAGATGCTTGACCGTCGTGGTTGTGGGCGCGGACCTGGCAGTTAACCTTTAAATGGCCTAATTAAACCACAGAGCCATTAGAAAAAAATCCATGATTAAATCAGAGCGGCACCACGAGGGGAAATGAAACATATCTCTTTAAGCACTTCTTTCACGGGAGGCTGGTAAATGTGTGTCACCCTCCTGCAACACGGTGAATTTGTGGTGTTGACTCACTTACCGGGGCTGAACTGCTCTGTGTGAGGCCATAAACAAACACTGCTGGTCGCATGTTTTATTAAAATGAAACATGTGACATGGGGAAAAAACAAATCAACAATAGAACTCCCGGTGCACCATCGTGTTTGAGCCCGTTTATACTTTAAATCACAACGGAGCTTTTTGGAAAATAACATCGCTGCAGCTCGAGTGTTTCCTGTGCAGGAGAGAAACTCCCTTTACTGCGTTTTTGTGTTTGCTTTGCAGATTTTACACATATAACAAAAAGCCTAATATGTCTCCTTTAAGATACTTCACAATTTGTACCTTTCAGATCCTCGGGGAGTGAATTTAAATTGTATTAAAATGGCTCAGTGTCTTCTCATTTCAAGAATATATTGAGCATGGAGGCTCCTCTCTCTGGGGGGGGGGGGGGTGGACACATTATCATCGGCACTCACAGGCGACAAATCCCAGCTTCGAGCACTGGGAGAATAATTAACACAAACCACTGTTTTTAGGAGTTTGCCACGAGGGCAGCCAGGGGGTCATTAAACTGTTCAGCAACAAATGAATCTTTATTCCACAAGTCGACAAACTTAAACCCGGCCCTCGAGACACAAACCCTGTGTGACCCCCGTGTTATTTTTGTGTGATTTTCTCGCAGACGATCTCAGCAGATGGTCTTTCTTCCCCTAAATTGTGCCGAGGCATTCAGATTTCTGATGATTGTCTCCAAAATAACCAATTAGGGCTGTAATCTGGGTGTTGTGCCGGCTGCGTTTTGTTTTTCGGCAGCGGCACAGCGTGATGGAAGCCCCCCCACGTTCCCGCTCATGAATGTTAATTATTAAATCGTTCCTCACTCGCTGGCTCCGTTAATGTCAGCCCAATGTGACAGGTCGGCTCCTTAAATCATGTTTTTGTCGCCGTAGCACTCCTCCGCCGCCGCTCATGATACCGGCATCATAACACTGGAGATGGTAAATGGCGTCTTTTGGCCTGGAACCAGTGTTTGTGTCACGGTGTGGGGGGCAGTTGGACCCAGACGCAGAGTTTAAACTTAAAGTGTAATTTTAATACAAGGGAAACGAGTCTTAAACAAACAAAACTGGGAGCACAAAGGGAGAAAATACAGGAAGCTTACACGGGGGGTGCAGAGGTGCAGAGGCTCAGGAGACACGGGATACAGAAGTACAAGGATAGCAGGGCAGGAGATCCGGACAGGAGGACAGGACAGGAGATTAGGACGGGTATACGGGTAGACACGAGAACACATACGACAAGAGACATACGACGACGATCCGACAAGGACAAAGGGAAGAACCGAGGCTTAAATACAGACACACAGGAAAGGCAGGGGCAATTTGACACAGGTGTAACACATGAGGACTGGTGCAGACAATCACAGACAGGAAGTGAAGAAAGAACACACAAGCAACAGAGACTACAAAATAAAACACGAAACAGAACACGGAGTGTGAAAACATGAAACAGGAGGAGATACTAAATAACTGAAAACACCTTGGAAATGGTGGAAACTACGCACTGGAAAATATTAAACCCTGACAGTTTGGTCTAACATCGACTCTGCGGGGATCCACAGTAACTTTCCACTGTGCTGCTGTTTACTCTCTCATGTGTCAATAAGAGAAGCTGAACATGTTGTAACCTCTGAGATGTGAGCACCTTCCACGCCGGTTCTGTGGCCACTCCGCTGACATTTACCCTGACATTTGACATTCTCAGACTCTGTTACCAAGTTCAGTGCTTCAACAATTTTACTCACAAAATCCACATTTTTTCTCAAATGACCGAATTTACTGTATTAACGTTTTATCAAAAGATCTTTTCAGTTTTTTGTTCTGTTTGGCCTCTCGAACCTTATGAATCTGTTTGGTTCTGTCCTCTCACACCGACATCCACTTATTTTCTGATGAGTATCGGCCGTGTGTGGAAAGCGTGATATGAGCCAAACACAACTACTACGCAGTTTGTAATATAAAAAATATTGTCAGGAAATTTAAATTAAAACGAAATCGTCGAAGCCTAAAGATGAGACAGTAAAATATAAGTCAGCTGGATTGATATATAATAAAAACATATTTTATCAAAAGAGCAACGGAGCTTTGTTACAAACTAGAAATGGAAAAGCTTCGCCAACGCCCAACAGTCCACATCGAGCTGCACCAAATTTCACACACTAAATAATATCAGCTCTCTAATTATCCCTGATTTCTTTCATCAAGATTCAGAGGGATATTATCTCTGTGAATCTATCTGTAAAGATAATTTTGTCTGCTAAGGACTAATTACCTTTTGATTTTCTAAGTGTCTAATCAGTCGTCTGATATAAGAATCGGAGACGTAACAATGCATAAGAGATGAAGGATGCCCATTCTGAAAGTATTTGAATTCTCAATTAAACGACTAGAAAGTAACAGAGGAGAAAACGTGTTTATGGGAGAATCTTAAACACGAAAACTCGGCGCCTCCCCCAGTAACAGTATCCTCGAAGGACTTGTAAGATGTTTTACTGCTCGTAAAAAGCCTTTTGGTCTCAGGTGGTTTCCACAGCTCGTAAATAAAAAAAAGAAATCTCCAAATCAAACAGCTGAAATGTCATTTGAAATTGCTCTCAGGAAAGAGACATAAGTGTTTTTGGTTCCGATCGGCAGGAAGTCATCAGTTCTCATCACCTCCTGAAACTCTCACAGATTGGTGCCGTTTAAAGAAAGAGAAAAGAAAAACAGTTTTCTGATCTGAGG
Source organism: Hippoglossus hippoglossus (assembly GCF_009819705.1). Classification (NCBI taxonomy): domain Eukaryota; kingdom Metazoa; phylum Chordata; class Actinopteri; order Pleuronectiformes; family Pleuronectidae; genus Hippoglossus; species Hippoglossus hippoglossus. The sequence continues at coordinate 15,268,362 of NC_047173.1, forward strand.
CGGACGCCGTTTGTTGAGGTTCGAGCTCAGAGATAAACGGAGCGGTGCTGGAGAGGGACCCCGGGTTGGGCTGTAATACTTCAGGGAGTAATTGCGGTCATGGATTGGAGCGTAGACTGTAAAAATAAAGATAGACGGTCCTCCTTTTGGCAAAAGATGAAGGTGAAATCGCGGTGATGCAGGTGCCATGTGGGCATGTGGAGGCAGAGACAGTTGTGATCGGTTGTGATCGTGGCGTCGAGCCAAGCTATCAAGGTCACATTAACACAAGCACTTGACCAATATGAGTCTCAGATATCAATAATGATGTTTCATCCCGTTTTTATAGCATCAAATAACAGATTTATCAATAAAAAACACTTGGGCATACATCAGTGTGATAAGAAGTAGCTACATTGACAGAAATACTAACATGGAGGAGGCCGGGTTTATGTAAATGTATAAATACAACGCACAGGTTGTTTTGGAAGGTACAGATTTTGATTTTTAAGGATTTCTTATTGCCGTTTGTCCTGAAATGTGACAAAAGAACAGCGTCAGTCATTTAAATTCGTATTTTGCTCATCGTCACAGTTGGAGTTTCTACATTTTGTTGCTTCTTTCTTTGTGTTTTTGAGGCTTAATGAAAATCCAGGTGGTGCGGGGCAGTGATTACTGTTGTGTTTACAAGTCGGCATTAATCACACACTAACCTTTCATCATCCAGCACTCCCTCCTTTCAGCGTTCACCAATTAGAAACCTGTAACCGCCATCAGTATCAGTATCCGCTGATTCTCCTGCAGCTTGCACCACAAACCCCTGGTGGCTGGAAAACTCTATTTCCTTTTCTCTCCACAATGCTACTCCAGACACAAGCTGAGGAAATTAACTCGGAGGCAAAGGCAATCTCCCAGACAGTTTACTGACAATACACGTGCCGCTGTCCCCCGCTGGATTCACAGCCCTCGCCACAGAAGAGCTGGGGCCGGGACTAATGCACCATGGGAAACAAAACACTCTCGGAGCGGGAGATGCACCAATTGAGTCAAATACCCAGAAGTGTTTTGGCTAAATTGTTGGTACAATATTCAGCTTGGGGCCTGTTATAGATACTGAGCTTCACCAGGATTACCTCCACCGAGGAAGTAAACCTCACCCCTGTCCACTGGTTAGTTTGTTAGTCAGCAGGATAACGCTTAAACCACTTCACGGGTTTCCATGGAGGTTAGGATGAGATATTATTCAGTTTCTCAAGGAATATTTCATGGATCTTGATGATAAAAATCAGGCACATTTAGAGAACTGATGATCTATGAGTAGAGCGACACACTATTGAGTGTCACTCTCGTTTCTTAGGGCGTATTTTTAAGGATTTCCCATAGAATAATTCATGGATCTTGATTAAAATCAGGTATATTTAGGTGACTTATATCTATGAATATGTGCAATTTGGTGCCGATCCAAATACAAATCTGGATCTAGCTAGATAGGATATAGATCTTCATGTGGTTTCATAAGGGTGTAGGCTTTTTCAGGCTCTGTACGGTAAGAGATACTGCTAGAAACCTGTAATTTATATGTATCTTAAAGAGTTTGAATGTAAGGGGACTGTTTCTTGGTGGAGGTATCGCTCTACTGAGTTCCATTATTTGTTCCACAGGCAGCTTCCAGGACCAGGAGCAGGTCTTAATTGTCCTTCAGCGCATTGTCCCATCAAATGATTACATTTCAGTCCACACAGCCAAACTGCTGTCTCCATGCACATGGGATTCACACCAATTGCAGGGGACTGAAACGGGTCTGCTGAGCCGACTCCACTTCCGTTTAGCAATCGATTGTTTGGCCCTTCTGCTGCTGAACTTCCCACTGTGGAGGTCAAACAGCTTTCTGCTCCTGGGTTCCTCACTTGAAGATGTCGTTGGGGGCGTGTTACTGAAACGTGTGAGACAACTTCCTTCATGGGGAAAGTGGGGAGTTTTAAATAGAGAATGTAAATCTAGGTAGTCAGACCCAATTTAAAGTGTCATTACTTTGTGTGTTTACATCATTTGTCTTCTTAAAACTACTTCAAAAGTCTTAAGCCGAGCTAGTAGCTAGTAGAGTTTTTTACACTTTCCACGTAGATTACTTTTTCGAAGAAAAGTGAAATATCAAACTTCCCATCCACCTCGCGAATGCCCGGCAGTTTGTTCAGTAACAAAACAGAGAGCACTCTCAACAGAGCACTTACCTCCGTCACGGACTCATCTCTCCACCAAATTTGAGGGAAATAGTTTTTGGTACTTTTTGTGTAGTCCTGCTAAAAAATTAAATTAAACAAACAAGACACGGCTGAAAGCCTATAACCTCCTCGGTGGAGATTATAATCATTTATCGCCGTCTTGTTTATAGCATGGCTGTGTTTGGATTGTTTATTTAATCCTGGTATGACTCATCTCCCTTTTTTGGTCATTTTTTCCTGCAGGACAAATGCTGTCTAGAAACCAAGAGTCCACGATTCTGACTCACCCTCTGCACACCTTCACTGCATCTGTTGTTCTTCTCTCTCTTTCCCCCCCAACACAATTTCCAGTTTCCCTCGGCTGTGGCTGTGTGCCCCCCTGCTGGCACGGACAGCGCATAATGGAAATCTGCTGTGAAAAGGAGCTGCAGAAGGACTGGGCTCCTGCAGCGGAGGCAACACAGTCGCCTTTGTTGCATCAGTGATGGAAAATCCTTGAACTTCAACACCGTTTTTCATAATGGAATGAATTATTTTTTCCTGTTTAACGGCTGTTAATGTTTGGATCTTCGTGTTCTGCAGCTGGTATTAAAGAAGCGTGACCTTTTGAATGTGTCGTGGAGACGCTTCCTTCCGGAGTCAGATAGATGTGGTGTTTTTTTATTCTGTTCTCCAACACATTTAAAAAAACGTAGGAGAGGCAGATCACTTACTGCTGAGAGACTGACTGACAAGTCAAGTGATGCTGAGTTTAGGGAAACAGGGGAAACTGGGGAAACTATGAAACAACATTTAAATTCACACATTAGATCCACATTATTATTTGGATGATGTTGATGATATAAACATGTCTTTTAAAAATCATGACCCATGAATAATCCTCTGGGAAATCAACGAGAAATGTTGAAAGATGCTCGATCTCACAATGTTAAAGAAGTGGACAAAAAAACAACCATATTTATTGTGCTGTTTTCTGACTCATCAAATAAATCAAAAAAAGAATATTCAACAGCCATGAACACCTTATTTAATGAATTGTTCAAATATTAATGTAACTATGTGAGCAAAAATACATCTGTATTAAGGTAGTGATGTAGTATAATGCAGCTAAATAGCAGATACACAAGTATAGACAATAAATACTCCATCAAATATATAGAAATGTACAAATATACAAATACATTCCGTCTATTGGAGTTTACAATTTGCTGTTGGGGTTAAATCCAAACTCCATCTGCTTGACAGGTGGGAATATAAACGTGAGGAGGGGGGGTTATTGTGCAGGACTGTGGTATTCAGTGTCACCGGGGACAAACCCTGTTGGGGGTGGTGGGGGGGGCAGGCAGGAGTGGAGTCGATAGCCCAGCGTGTGTTGGACTAAAGGCGGGGACACAGACAGGTCGTCGCTCCCTCTCGTGGGGGGGGGGGGGGGATGCGCACAGCCATTGGCCGCGCGGAGGGTTGGGCTGGCCAGTCGCCGCTGCTCGTCGCGCGCACTGGATATGGATCAGGACGCAGCGCGCCTCGCCGCTGTCTTCCGCGCACAGGCTGCACAGCGCGGCGCGTAACCGGTGCCCAGATGAACCACCGTCCCCCCGGCTCCTCCGGCGTGCAATGGCTTAACAGGAGAGACATGAGTGTCCGGGCGGAGGACAGCATCACCTTGTGCCAGAGGGCTCTGCAGATCGTGACGGAACTTTGTCTCACGGGCCACGTCGACCGGGAGAAATGCTCGGATATATTCCCCCTGGAGAGCAACATACCAGGTAAAGGACACGCAGGTAAATGGAAAAAAGTCTTTCTTTTTTTTAAAATCTAATTCCCTTGAATTCCACACTTTGTTGAAATGAAGACGTTGAGCAGTTGGATAAATCTTCACTTTACCTCTCACCTGTTAAAACTTTGCTTTTTGCGCAACGTGTCTTTACGCGGTGAAGTGTTTTTTTTATGTTCTACCTGTTGCGCATCTTGCTGCAGCTCAGACTGATGGAGCAGCAACAGGTGGATGAGACACAGAGGTGGATGTCTCACTGAAGACAAATTAAACACGTCCTTCTCTAGTTTCTTCTCTTTGCAATATGATTTATCAGCGAGTTCCTGCATTAAACTTACATTATGATAAACTCTACGTCTAAATATGAGAGAGAAGAGGAGATGTTCAGGAGCAGATGGAAGCACCAGATTGTTTTTCCGTCTCTTCAGGCATGAACATGTGTTTCTCTTTAATGCTGCTGGTTCCTCTACTGTGGTTTTAAATGACTTTATATTGTCCTGCTTTATCAAACAGGTGCACATGCTGCCCCCTCTTTCTTACAGCTTGCTTTCTCTCCTGTTTTCTCTTTCTCCCTTGCATGTTTGTCCGTCATATTTTGTCCCTCGCTTGCCTCTCCTGTCCCCCTTTTTCTTGTCTCCTCCTCTGTCCTCCTCTACTGGTCTCTCCATGGTTACGTGTAGACATCTCTATTAGTCTGCTTGCCGTGGTCGTAGGTTTCTGTGGCCTCGCCCTGTTGGTAGTCTCTCTCTTTGTCTTTTGGAAGCTGTGCTGGCCCATCTGGAGGAGCAAAGCTCTGTCAGCCCACGCTGAAAATGGTCTCCACGTGGGCTTCCCCGAGGCGCCTCCACCCAACTCCCCGCCGATCACCGAGTGCAAAGCGCCAGAGGTGGAGAAGAAGCGCCCGCCAGAAGTGAAGGTGGGCGGACGGAGCACGGTCAAGCTCCTGGAGGCGGCCATGAAGATCAGCCAGACGTCCCCGGACATCCCTGCCGAGGTGCAGACGGCCCTGAGGGAGAAGCTCACCCAGCAAGCTAAGATCCAGAGACAGACCACAGAGCCCACCTCCTCCTCCAGGTACATGACCCCCTGCATAACCACTCCACTGGGCCTATTCATCTGCCTACAATCACAGTGTAATGACAGCAATTTTGTAACCCACTTCAGTTTGTTTTCCTGACCCCTACGATACAAAACTGATGCCTACACGAAAAAAAAAAACCTCCTGGCAGTTGGTGACAGTGTGGCCGCAGCCCTGGAGCTGGTCTGGCACGTGTCACGTTGAGCATCATGAACTGGCCGGCGACCTTGAAACGCTGTCGCCCACATCAAATTGTGTCTTTCACTATGTCTGACTGGAAAAAAAAAAACACCACCTCCAGTATAGGCTCGTCAACTGGGGGCCGTGGCACAACTCTCTGCTTCGGTTTGAAACCTATAATCACAAGTCACGCTGCCATGGTAACGACGGGAAGCAACCACAGTGATTAAACAATCAGCTCTTGCTTCTCTTTGTTTTCTAGAGCAGTGATTAAAGTAGAACGTCCATAATAAGCAGTGCTGTGGGGTGGGAGCTGTCAGCGGTGGAAGGTTTGGTTTCTGGTGACACACGCCACGCAGCTGCGCTCGGTTTCTCAGAAGAAGAAGAAGCCGTTACTGACACTTGCTTTGGTTTATCGTTGGGCCTCGTTAATTAAATGATATCGAGTCCAAGGTCGTGGTGAGTAACACGCCCACCAGGGAAACAGAGAGGCCAGGTGAAAGATGACAGCGCCTGCTACTTTCTCAGTCCTTCCACCCACTCTTCTGACAGGGACTCGTGATTTTTAACGTTTAGGGTCAATCTGAGTTCAAGAGGAATGCAACTTAAAACCTAATGAAACTACAACAAAGAGATGGTAGATGTTCTTAACCAATTTCTATCCAGATTCTCTCTTTTAAACATTCATTGATGGGTTTATAGAAATGCTCTTTAATGACAGGGCAGTTAACTGAGGGACGATTAATCATGTTGTGCACAAAAGGTAAGAAAAGGGTGAAAAATGTATTTTCCTACAGCCCAGTATATACACATAGTGTTTTATTTGGATAAACAACAGTCCACAACTCATAAATAATTGATTTTTACTTCATTGTAAGATGAAGACAAATAACTAATCTTAGCTGTTGAATAATGCAGATGGCTGTGGAATAAAACGCAGTCCCCACAGTCGTCTGCATTAGTCAATACTTTGTTTTTTGTTCCTGTCGGATGAGCCACAGTCTTCTACCCCATGTTAAGACATCTGCTTTGTGAGGGGATGGATCTAGCAAGCATTTAGATTTTGAGATATGTCACTAAACCAATTATCCAAATAGCTTTAATGGGCTGAGCATCATTTTTTTTATTGTCTGTGAGATTATTCTGGAGACTTTTCTGAGCAGGATGGGATCAGTGCATATGAATATATACTTTAAAGCTGGCCACACAACCCACGAGGAGCCGCAGAGCAAATAGCTGCAGCCGATCTGATCAGTTAGTTTTAGTTGCATTTCAATCAAATTTCGATGTTTTGTTATGTGACAATAGTTTTGCGTCTAGACTACAATTTGCAGCTGTTCTTTCGGAACCGTATCATTTGTGCCTCAGCTGTCAGATCGCTGTGATTGTCTGACTGTCGGACGGGGAGGAGGGCCAGTTGCTAGGTGACAACATTGGCAAGTCAAACACAACGGCGGTTTTCCCCTCAAAAGATGTAAACCTCAGGAATTTGCCGCATTCAGGGGTAATTGTTTTTAATAAGAGCTTCAAATCTGAATGCTGAATTTTTCCTTTTTCAGAGGTGACAAAAAAGGAGGAAACCTTTCTATTCGACCACATGTGGTTTTATGATGTTCTCTCAAGGAGGAGAAACAGCAGTAGGTTGAATCTTCTGTGTAGTCTTGATTTTAAGAATAATAACCCTCGTTACCAAGCTCACGGAACAGATATGTACATCCTGTGTTTGTCCAGGTCATTTAAAACATGTCTACATGCATTAAGCAAATTGAAAGATACGCCTCAAAGAGTCATCACTGGTACATGTCTTGGGAGTGACCCATAGAGGGCGCAACAGCCACCTGAGGCCTCTGGTTATGTGGAACTAGATTATCTGAACATCCGCTGGTTGTTCTAATCTAGATTTCTGTGTTTCTTCCCTGAAAAACAAAACAAACCACCAGGAACCATGTGTGAGCTCCTCTTCCAGACGGCAATATGTCAAAACAAGTTCCATAAGCTCCACATTATTATTCCTCATGCTTTTTCAGATGTACCCTCTCCTGACAAACCATTAGCGCCCATCATAACAAAGCCACTCATGCGTAACACTGACACTCGAGACATTTACCAGATGCCCTCTTCCCTTCTCAACAGGCACAATTCATTCAGGCGCCACCTGCCTCGTCAGATGAATGTCACCAGCGTTGACTTCAGCATGGACGCCGTGCCTCTCCGCCAGTCTTCGACAGTGAGCATCGGAAGAATAAAACCTGAACTGTACAAGCAGAAGTCTGTGGACTCGGAGGGCGAGGCCACTGAGCCCATGGAGACGTGCGGGAAGCTGAGCTTCTCGCTGCGCTACGACTACGAGGACCAGGCTCTGGTGGTGAGGATCCTCAAGGCCTTGGAGCTGCCGGCCAAGGACTTCACGGGCACCTCCGACCCGTACGTGAAGATCTACCTGCTGCCGGAGAGGAAGAAGAAGTTCCAGACGCGTGTCCACCGCAAGAATCTGAACCCCATGTTCGACGAGACCTTCTGTTTCCCCGTCGTGTACGACGAGATTTGCAACCGCAAGCTGCACTTCAGCGTGTACGACTTTGACCGCTTCACCAGCCACGACATGATCGGCGAGGTGGTGGTGGACAACCTCTTTGAACTCTCTGATCTTTCCAGGGAGGCGGTGGTGTGGAAGGATATTCATGCAGCAACTACAGTGAGTCGGCGTTCACACTCGCACGCTGCCAGATCCTCACACACGCGAGGACACTCTCGCCATGTAGCAAACTTCCTACAAATCCCCAGTGAAGGGGGCACTTGTACTGATTCTGAAAAGGTCTTAACAGGAGGTATTTGTCTGAATCACTCCTAAGAGCCCGAATTCGTCAACAGTTAGAAGAAGTGGCAGGTGGAGCACGCTGCATAATTCAACGGCTGTGGGAAATGCGTTTCAGCAGCCAAACACCCACACGCGTTATTTTCCGAAAACTTGCTGGGTATTCTCCACGTAAATATAGCAAATGAGAGTAAAAATACCAAATCGTGAGAAATCTCCAAAGTAGTTAAACAAACCAGGCTTTACACGGTTATGTCATGTAAACACCAGTGTCATATGTAACACACTAGCCCACACAAACACATTTCACTCCTACATAAACACGAGCCTCTGCTTTAATTATGATTTATATCAGGGTGATAAACAGTCTTTGTTTTCAGGTTCACATTAACTCCTGTAAGATAAATTAACAACACAACTATTTATTCAGTTCAGAACCTCACCAGATATGAATCTTTATTTCCTTAATTGAGTTTGATGGCATTCATCAAGTTATTAACACATAGTCTGTGCGACATTGTTAATTTCATGGAAATCTATAGTAGACTTACATTAAAAAATGACCTTTATTCAAATGTCTAGTATTTAGATGTAGATTAAAGAATACTGAAGGTCCCCTCTCAACAACATGGTATTTATACCTGATGTGTGTTCATCTATAGCACATAAGTGTGTATAATATTACCATGGATATGAAAAGTTACATTTCCAGGCATCTCAAAGAGGAAAACTTCAATGTCATGATGTACAGGTGACAGTTGAATTGAATGGGGATGCTTTTAAAAAAGGTTTATCCTGGAGATTCAAGTTCACGTGTAGTGTTTGGCCAGAAATGTGATATTTCCAATGCATATTGATGGGGAAATAATCTATTAGTCTTATCATAGTCATAGAAGTTACAATACAGACATGACACCTTTGAAAAAAGTAGTTTTAGACAAAACGTTGCACAAATGCGAAGAAAATCCACCAACCCAACATTGTTTTTGAAGCCAACATGATGTTTTTGACTTAAATATAAAAATGTACTGATGCCCAAACTCAAGCTGTGTTCGCTGCTCTGCCATCTTTCTTAGTCTTCCTTCATAAACTGTTTATAGTCCAACTAGTTCATTTTATCACAGGAGTCGAATGTTTCTCCACATAAAACACAAACAGCAATAGTTTTTATGATTGTTAGTTTACTTAACATTGCTTTGGCAGTTTTAATCACATAAGTAGTCAATTCATTTAAAAATGTACAAAATGCATTCAATTGAGTTTTGATTTCGTGTTCCTCAGGAGAGCGTGGACCTCGGAGAGATCATGTACTCGCTGTGCTACCTCCCCACAGCGGGGAGAATGACCCTGACAGTCATCAAATGCAGAAACCTCAAAGCCATGGACATCACAGGCTCTTCAGGTAACCCCCGACGGCGGATAAAATGTGGCTCGCTTCAAACGCTCAACCTGAGCCATAACTCAGACTTAGTTGAAAACAGACAGTGGGTGTCCACTTAGAATGGAAATGGGGGAGAAGAGATACGGGGAGGCCACTGAGAACAAGTGTGAGCGGGAGAGAAGTGCGATAAGAGCACAAGCTTCACTCGGAAGGAAGCCGTTTGTATTTTCTGTTTCTCTGACATTCAACTGCTCACCCCTGAACATTTAGTTCTTTATTAAATCCTCCCATTTAACGGCAATATCAACGAACTGTGTCTCTCAGATCCGTATGTCAAGGTGTATCTGATCTGCGACGGACGGAGGTTGAAGAAGCGGAAAACAACGACCAAGAAGAGCACGCTCAACCCCGTGTACAACGAGGCGATCATCTTCGACATCCCCCCCGAGAACGTGGAACAAGTCAGCTTGTCCATCATGGTGATGGATTACGATCGGTGAGTCCAAGCTGGAGACGTACAAACTGTTCGCTGGATGTCCTCATTTGTTTTAGGTTTAGGATTTTTAGGGACATGATAACGGAAGAAAAAGCTTTGAAACACATTTAATTAGTTTGTGAAATTGAGGTCAGTTAGTTCTTTCTCCTGGTTCAGGCTCGACCTTGACGAGCCTCCAGCTACATTCCAAGACTTTTTCTTCTCATCTAAAAACCCAGTGAATAACACATTTATTTAATCAGCACAGTCATTCTTTGTGTATCTGTACCCGGACTACAGGACACATAACTATGTGCATCTAAATCTGTGCTAATGTGTGTGTGTGTGTGTGTGTGTGTGTGTGTTTTGCTGCTAACAGGGTTGGACACAATGAGGTGATCGGTGTGTGTCGCGCCGGGCCGGACGCCGAGGGCCTTGGACGGGATCACTGGAACGAAATGTTGGCGTATCCACGGAAGCCCATCACACACTGGCACGCGCTGGGAGAGGTACAGTGATGTTGTCGTCCTCCATCCCTTCACTCCCCCCCCACCTCCCCCACAGTCTCAAAGAACTCATATTTACAGAGCATTCTAGGAGCTCCTGAATGTGACAACGAAAAAACTGCGATGTAAGGCAACAACAAATCAGATCATCCCATTCTGGTGCACACACTATCCCATGATACACAAGTCAGGCAGCTATCAACAAGAAGTAACTAGCTTCATAAAAAAAAAGCCTTTTCCTTTTCTACTCTGAGAGCATTGTGGGTAATTAAGGTCTTTTAAGTAAAACATCTGGCCTCTAAATGATCTCCTGTACTTATTATTATCTATTCTGGATTCAATATATATCCCACACAACACCAGCTTCATCAAAATAGAGTCAAAACAATGCATTTAGATTTATTAAATCACGTTTTTTGCTCAATTCGCTTTTATTTTAAAGAGAAAATCCAGGAACGTACAAATATAGAAATATTTTAAAAGACAAAACGGATGATTTCATGATTTAGAGTCGTAAGTCCAGTGCTCATAGAGAAGTTACCAGCTTTGCAAACTTCTTACAATATTTTAAAAACCTAACTCTTTGATGTATCGGTGAAAATTTCATTATCAAAACGAAATACCATGTGTGAAAAAAGTCAATTTAAAAATTATTAGGTTCCTTTTTTTTATCATTTGACAGAGGCAGATCTTTTTTCACGTCGTTCACAGTAGTTTTCACATTTTTCATGTTATCCATGTTTTTTCCTCTTTTGCCGAAACCGCCCCCCCCCACCACCTGACGAATAGGAAAACACAGGTGATTACTCATCTTCAGTGGTAAAACGTCTTTATGTAAAAAAACTGTGATCATAGGCAAAATTAAGTGGAAACAATGGCCCACATGCTGTGAGCGGTGGCAGAAAGGTAAAGAGTCAGAGGACAGAGAAGGACTCCGAGGTAAAGAGTCAGGGAAGGAGATGGGTGCACGCGTCAGTTTGGGATCACATGTCTGAACTCGAGACTAAGTCGAACTTATTTCCAACCTGCATATGGGGCAAAATAAAAGTATGATTCCTACTAGAGTCTTAGGAAACATAGCAACTTTTTTGAATACATATATCGTCCGATAGATCCGAATTTTCTGTATTGGCTCTAATTCCTACTTCGACCATTTTGGGGACAATCCTGACAATATTTTGACATAACTCAAGAGTATCTGACAAAGGAAATGCGTTTGCTGTACAGCCCCTGTTTAAGATTGTGCTTCTTTCCAGAGGGAGTCTCATATTAAACCTGCATCCGGCTCCCTCGGCCGTAATCTGCTCATGCGATCTGACACCACTGGGCTGAAATGATCTGTTTGCCCATGATCACAGTGCGTCCGCAGCACAAGAGAAATACCTGTTCACTTTCCAAACCGTATGTCTAATGGCTCCGTCAAACTTGAATGTGTTGTGTGACATTTTACGTTGCAGTGGCCCGGAAGAGCAGCGAGCTTTGAGAGTCAAGGGTCGTGTCCTTCCCCCAAACCGCCGCAGACACCGTGAGACGGCCACAGGTAGAGTGATAACGGGACTGTGAGAGAGAACAGACGTTTGCTTAGAGCTGCTGCAAAGCTGTGTTGCCTATTGTGATCACGTTGTGCAGAAAAAAACTGAATCCATTCCAACATGTTTCTTACCTGTGGAAAAAAAACAAAGGTTGTGATGAAACTGTGTGTATTCACTCATTCAAGCTGCAGCTCTTGAAGGGCTCCACAGAGCCGGCTATGCACAGCACCAACTGTCACTCAACTCGAGAGTTCGTTTTTTCCTACAGCTGCTGTGACGTTTTGTTTTGCGGACCACATGAATAGTAGACTTCACTGCGAGATGTCCTCAGCGATTCACCTCCAGCTATTCAATCAGTATTTCTGGGCCCTGGAGTGAGTTATAGAGCTGGAGTGAAATCGCGTTTTACTTTGAAATGGCACAAAGTCAAAAGGGCTACTCTGCTCAGTGGCATTAAAGCGTTTACGTGATTGAGGAATAGTCTTTAAATCCAGCGAGGCCTGATCTAGTTTTCAGGTAATTGAGCGTCTACATGTTCTGGGTAAATTTCCCAGTCATTGTTACCCGCAGATATCAGAACCGTCGACAGGACTCTTGGATCTAGAGAAGCAGAAACATGTAGCAAACATATGTACAGAGAGATGAAGAGCAACTAGATTCAAGATGTGTTCGAACTATAAAGTGAAGTCGTTTCCAAAAAACGGGCAAACCTGATTTTAGATTACAATCTCATATTTATTTTTGTATTCACCAGATTGATAAAGTAAAATTGAACAAGTAGCTTATAGAAATTATTTAATCATCCTCTCATTCTACAGGTATGTTTGAATATAGGTAGATTCACTACCTATGATTAAACACGTCCCTTGTGTTTCTACTTCAAGAATTAGTTCTAAAAAGATAAAATACATGTTAAATACATTTAACATCAACGTTTAAACATATGAAGAACACAGTATCCAGATTGTAACTGAACTTTTCAGTCATCATCTCATTATCCAAGTTACCTTCATGTTCGTTCAACACACAGATCAGTCCTCATCCCGAAAACATTTTCTTGTGCAGTGTTAAAAGTGAAACACAGAGTTTTAAAATATGAACAAAAAAAGCAGGAAACTAAGCAGGTACAGTAAACTGGGTTCACGTCACATACTGGTGGGGTTATTATATCATATTATTTATGCAGCAATCAAGTGCACATTAAAGGCCCAGAACAATGTCATGATTTTAAACTGCGAGCAAAAAAGTGATAAGCCTGCTTTTGTTTCTTTGTTATTATAATTAAGAGAATAAAAGTAAATTAGATTAGATCAAATACAAAATATGAGAAAAAAAGTTACTGCACATTGCAAAAAACACAAATAGAGGGCTTCAAATTATTATTATCATTAATTAAGATAAAAAACACTTAGCATAGTGTGTGATTGTTGCTTTTATTTATGAACGATGTGGTTTTATTCGTGTAAAATCAATTAACGGCACAAAGATGAACCGAGTAGTTTGTTTTTTTATTCCACTTGAGGAACGAGTTCACTCCATAGTGACAGTGAGCAGGTGTGAGTGAGTGAGTGACTTCACACACATGACGAGTCTTCAATCAGGGACCCGAGTCAGTTAATTAGCGCGGTAGAGACGCGGCGATCAATTAAAAAAAAGCCAAACTTTATTGTACAGCTTTTTTCTTCACCTGTTACAAATTCAGGGAATTGCTAATCCATGAAAAAACTTTAAAAAAGAAAGATACACATGTGCTCTCAAACATTTGCAAACATTCTGTTGATGTTTTTTTACATTAAGCCATATGAAATTAAGCTCAGTGCATCGGACTCAGCTTCTCCTTTGTGAGTAATAAAAACCCAACATAGCAAATAGAAAGAAAAAGGCTATGTACTGTTATCTAACTTGCACACGTACCGATGCATCTTTCCCTGTGCCGCCCTCGATATTGAATATTTCTACGTGTAGCATGTTGTTCATCACTTACTGAAGGGGAAATGGATGTGACATTTCAAACTTGTGTGTGTTTACATTTGTATATATACAGTATACTTGTCAATGGCACTGTTTATATATATATATATATATATATATATATATTTAAAAAAAGAAGTTGTCGTTAAAATGATCAAAAGAAACGAAGAGACGTCTTCACAACGTGTCTTTCTATTGTTTGGTGTTAATTTGAACAGCGCAGACTTGTAATCGAGTGACATTTATACACGTTCTGTAATAGTTGTGAGCAATTAGTCCAACTGGGAACCCAGTGACGCCGACTCTTACCTTAACCAGTAACTTCATGTTTAGAGCAGTTTAGAGCTTTGATCGCTGTGATTGTTTGCATATTGAGTGAATCGACGGTAAATTTGAGAACAGCTGCACCCCCACTGTCATGACGTGTACAGTTTGTGATAACTTTTGTAAAGATTTAAAGTAAACATTTGGGATATCATTTATTGTATCTGTTTCATATGTATTTTAACAAAATAAAAAATGAAGAGTTATAACATATCCCTGTGTGTGTCGTTGAATGAAGGGCTAAAGCTAAAGCTAACATCTGCACTGTGGGTTGATACGTGAGCTGTGTCTCAATTCAGGGGCTGCAGAACCCGAAATGAGACGCTCGGGTTCTACAGAGTCTCACCGGGATCTGCGTCACACATCAGCTCATCCGGCCCTTATTGCTGTTGCCTAGAAACAGAGCTGACCATTTAATATGACAATACAGTTTTACTGCCCCCCCCCCCCCTTGTTTACTGCTCTGTTAGCTGTGTCCAGTCGAGTAGAACCTCGGCACTGAAGCATTGGACGTCCTCGTGGACAGCCCGGACGTGACACTATAAAGCAATTGGACCCTGACACAGCTATTGGCTTCTACTTCCTCCCACTATCCAGAAACAAGGCAAAACTATTTTGGGATATGAAGGCTACCATCTTACGCAGATGACTGGAGTCCGTTCTCGTTCAGAAACCATCTTCAAGAACTTTTTATCTGACAAGTACATTCCCTTAGGTTTGGTTCACGTCCCACCCACTAACATGGAGGAGGAGGGGTTTATGACCTATACTATACCTACACTTTTCAGGAGATGTCATGTCGTCCATCTTTATATACAGTCTATGGTCGTATCTTCTTCACACACACACACACACACACACACTGTCTGTTTAATTATGGTTCCGTCACACATCATAGTTTTTAATGCTTCGTTCCTCTTGTTTTCCGAAGCAGACGATTGTAAGTGGGTTTTTTCAACTCGCTGTCAAGACAACAACAAGAATAACTTTTCTCCTTTCCCCCCTAAGTGGAGAGCAAGAAGTGTGTTGTGTGCATTTAAAGTGGCATAATTACCCTGAATAATACAACAGCGTGCCGAACAGCGTGAGATGAAATAGTAGGGAGAGAACATTTCTTATTTGTGCTTTCCACAATTTGCAAAGCAAGACAAAGTGTATTTGTGAAGCGAGTTTCGAGGGCAAGTGCTTTTCATAAGATATCGAAAGGCACCGGATTGTCAAAGCAATGTCCGACAATATGAAGAAGAGGCAGTTAATTAGCTAAATCCATATTTTCCTGTGGATCTGCACCAAATTGCATTCTCATCAAGATCCATGAATTAATCTCTGGGAAATTAAAAATAAAAGGTCGCAATGTTTGAGAAAGCGATACAAAATTTACAAAAATGTGATTGGATCTTAGCTCACGTCCCTCCCACCAAGTTTTGTGGAAATCTGTGTCGTAGTTTTTGCATAATCATGCAAACTTTGAGGTTTTCTTAACAAATCAGAAATGTGTTTTGTCCCGAAACTCTTCAATTGCATCATAAACCAGCAGCAGACAGGAGGCCAGTGTAAAGATGGGCAGCCTTTCCCTTTTATATTCCCTACAAATACTGCAACACATGCTGAACTGCATGTTTTTCTACAAATACGTCTTTGTCTGCGAGGGTTGTCAGCAAAACACTGTGCCCTTCCACCACTGCTCACACAGCAAATACTAACTGTTGGATAACCACTCGACTGAGGGACTCAAGGCCTGTAAGTAAAAAATAAAGAGCTTCTCTGATGGATGCTTCCCTGCGTCTCCTCCTGCACGCGTTTGATGGTGAAACATGAAAAGCACATTTTGATCTCTCGGCGAGAAGCGCGAACCGCACAACAACTTCCTTTTGATCCACGATATTGCCCAGAAACACAAAAGGTCGGGGTGTCGCGTTCGTCTCCTTGGCGATAGAAGCTGCCCTCTCTCTGAACGCTAAACCCATATTTAGAGTGGAGCGCTATCTGTAGTTAGCCCCCGACTAATAGCTCGGCGTGGTGATACGTGTAATTAAAGCTTAGTCATTTCCTGAATGATTGTTTGTGCTGGATGTTTAACACCGCGGCTCCACGGAGATTGGATGTGACCTCGTGGTACACGTCAACAACGCACCTGCGAGATTAGTCATCAAATTAAACATCTCAGTTTCAAACTGTCAACGCAGAAGACGCGAGCTTCTCTCAACTTCCACTCTCTGAAGAGACTCTGTTATAAATAGTAACAACTTCTATTCTCTTTTCTTACCTTCCACATTTTAATAACTTTAATTATTCAGCACTGGTTTATCAAAGATGGTAAAAACTAGATGTATCGGTGGAGATGCACCTTTCAAAGACAGATCAGCGTTTGTGTTTGACAATATGCGTTGATATGAAAACTTGTATTTTACACAATTAACAATGCAGAGAAGATGTTTATGTAATAATAAAGTCGTTGTTTCTCAAGAAATAATGAGATTGGTAATTTTGGATCCAGAGGGAATCCAACACGAGCATTGGTTCCCCTCGCGGCTTATTTGCTTCTTTTTTTCTTATCTCGTAATATTACGACTTTTTTCTCATCACATTACGACTTCATTCTTGTAATATTACAACTTTATTCTCATCTTACTACAACATTACACTTGAATTTTGTTCTTCTTCATATTGCTCTAATAACATCAGAAGGATACAGATATTGGCTAATATATCAAAACCAGCATCAGACCCCAGAAACCCTTTCTGGTCAGGCTCTAATAAAAACTGACTTTTCCTCATTTTTTAATAAAAAATATTTCATTCTTTTCACATCAACTCCTATAATTGAATCAAGAGCAAATCATATTCTGTCAAACCAGGGTTGTATTTCACATGCTTGTTGTATTCATCCCATTTCCCAGAGCCTGATACTTCACAGAGGGAGATATTGTTGTGAATGAGCAGGTTTTGCTTTAGTGTTGCTGGGTATGCCACGGCTCATTGGATGCAGAGGGTCAGAGGTCAGATCACTAATGGCGAGGCAGCGGGGGGGGGGGGGCTGCTTCTATTCCCAGAACAATGACAGTTAAAGGGGGTAAGTGGAGGGACAGTTATGTAATAGCCGCCGCCCATTACAGCCTAACGGTAGCATTTATGGCCTTGAGTGTCTCTGTTATAAAAACGCACGGCCCTCCGGCATGTGGTCATGCTTAGAGTGCAACCGGTCGGCGCTGGGTTCCGTAAATCAGATATCAGAAAATATGTTGTGTAAGATTTCCAGCCGGTTAAATATGACTATTCTGTCGTATCAGATAAAGAGTCCAGCACAGACATAGAAGACGTGAAAACAAAGCACAGACACACGCTCGTTCTTTCTTCTAATGTCACCCTCCATGATGTGAATGGGAACCTCTCTGTCGCCCTGGAACATCTGTTCAGAGTCATCTTGTGTTATCCTAATGATTCCTCCCGTCTGGCACAGGAACTCATCTACATCTCCACACTACGTCTGACATTAACGCTCCCCCCTCCTGTCTTGGAATGGAGGATAAGTAATGACGTGAGGATGGGATTGAATTTGAATCACCACCAGTATCAGCTTCTTGTAAAAACGTCGGGTCGGACGAAGCCTCTTATATTTGCTGCCGATGCGCGTTTTGTCCTCGCTGAGAGAAAAGGTCGAGTTTTGATGTGCGCATTCCTGTAATCTACAAAGTGAGACACCCAGCGTGCATCTTGTTAAATAGATTTTGAGTACAGCATGTTTTCGAGCATTTCAAATACTAAGAGAAGAAAAGCGGCGAGCGTCTGTCAAGTGAACGGCAGGAACCAGGAACCAGGCATCACCGGCAGGGAGGCGATGAAAGGTTGAGGAGCTGCTTTTTGAAGCATTAGACGGAGGCGACAGAGGGAAAACATATTGATGTAGGTGGCTATAAATAGATGTTTTACCCCATGGGTACGAGCACAGGAATCCTCTCTCATTACTTCTCCTCCTTCCACTGATTTGCCCTGACAAAAGACGTCCAGTTCATGAATAACCGCGACGAGGATTCACATTTAACACCAGCTGAACGCGTGAATTTTTTTTACATTTTGGCCTTTAGAATTTCCCCTGAAGCGTAATTAGGGAGGTGTCGTAATTATTCCGTTAAAAAAAAGTTAATTTAACTGAGCAGATCGACGCGTAGAGTTGTGAAGTGGGATAAGTCGTTGAGTTCAGATTTTCCTCATTCTTTAAATTTTGTGAATATTTCCTGAAATATCAAACGTGGAAATGTGGAGCTCTTCCTGGTAAATCGTACGATCCTTTAGGTTGTTTTTATGACTAATTATTTCAATTTTGTTTCTGAAAAATCATATTTAGGCATGATCTGAATACCCATGAGCCTCCATTGCCCCAACTTTACAGCTGTGGCTCGAACTCTTAAAGTCAGTTGCCTATTTATCCTGAATTTAAAAGTGAATCAATTACAATTATAGATGTTATTTTCAGCTCTGAGATTCGATGTTTCCTTCCAAAATGCCTCTTGGGAGTCAGAGTTATCTTCTCCTCTGAAGTTGCTGTGCACAACAGGCCTGTGACGTGGATTTTAATCATAGAACCAGATGTTTTCTAACCAGGAGAGCTGCATATATAATAATGTTTCTCTATGGAGAGAAGGGCAGGAGATCTGCTACTAAGCTCACGTTAATGATCTCCATAGTTTGGGCGATGACAGAGTAAATACCAATTACTCGCGGACATTTTCCATCTCTGACTCACCTCCGGGGATATTTTGGTATTTGCTTTATTGACTGTGGTCATTATACAGTGAAGATCAATGCTTTTTAAGTAAAGACTGCTCCACAGAGGGAGGGTCAACAAACCAAATCTTCATGGGAGACATCGTTAGTACCTCAACCAAGAAGGTTAGGTTTTCATCAGTGTGTGTTAGTTAGTTAGTTAGTTAGTTAGTTAGTTAGTTAGCAGGATTATGAAAAAACAACTCAGTGAGGGGGTCTGACCTAAGGAGGAACCCATTAGAACTTGGTTTGGATCCAGATCAGGATTTTACTTCTTACTCTTTTATATCCATACATATATGACTTTCCTTTGCCATGATTGTAAAGCACTTTGGCTCAAATCCTGCTGTTTTTTATGTGCCACATAAATAAATGTGTCTTGACGTGACGTGGTCATGGTTGAGGAAGGGGCCACAGAGTTTACTGTAAACTTTCCTCTCTGACAAGATGCGTTCAAGCTACTTTTAGACAGAAAACTCTGCAGAATAAACACAATACACCAACACCTGTGAGTCTGATCATAAAAATGTTTAAAGAAACATTAAAATCACAGGTTTCGTCATATGATACAAATCTCTGTGCTTCACCATCCAAGTGTCCAGATAATAAGAAATGAATCCCAGTGAACGTTCTCACACAACCAGAGCTGAGGACTAAAATCCTTTTAAGGTCTCAAAGGTTTTTCCTCCTGTGAGATCATCCAGCTCCCTCTCCCTCTTTACCCTCTGACTCACACTGGTATTAAGCCCAGTTTCACAATTACTGTGAGAAAGCCAATTAAGACGCCACTTACTCTGGGAAAAACCTCGGTTTCACTGCGGCTCCAACAGGTGTGAGCGGCAGCACCATCATCAGTGCCGTCCACGTGGTGGGAGGACGTGGTAATAACGCGGTGGGAGGAGATGGCTCCGCTGGGATCGGGCCACTCCAGTGTCTCGGCTGATTTACATGGCGAGCAGAGGTGGAGGAGTCGACATGAATCAGCCGGCAGACAGAGAACACGGCGGAGGACGTGAGCTTGAATCTAAATACAGTCGTTTATCAGATGCCGCTCATTCTTCCTCAGGTATGGCGAGTGATGAACCCATAGTAGAAATCCAATGGACGAAGTGGAACAGGTGGGCCAGGACGTGAAGGATGGAGAAGAAGAAATCAGATCTCTGTGCAGACAAATAAATACACAAAAGTTTTGTGTCAGGAGTTGTCGTCTGCACGTTCAGTCACAGTCTGATTATTGGTCACCACATCACTATGATAGATGTATTATAGACATTATTAAACAAGATTAGACCAATGCAGCTCGGTGAGGCTGAAAAAACTGCTTTGTAAGATGAAGAGTTGAAATCCAATCATTGTGAATTACATGTAAAGATGTAAATGGTTATTTAACACACTAACAAAGCCAGATTATTTGTTTTCACACGACTAAACTGGATATTATTCAAGACTAGACCACATAGACAATGGCCACAAAACTAAAAACTAGATCCAGTCATTGTTCGTTACATACTAAATAATTAAAGTTTACATTTTAACATGTTTACAGTCTTGGAGTTATAAATACAACTTCTGATCTTTAAGTTATAAATACAAATTAAGTTGACTGAGGCTGATTGTCAATAGCTCTGTGAGTGGTGGTGTGTAACAAAGTACATTTACGTCCTGATTGTATTTATGTACGTTTTTCATACATCAGCAAATAGCTGTACTTTCTATTCCAGTTTTAAAAACCATTACGTTACATGTTCAGATTGTTTTTTAATAGTTTTAAAAGTGATCATTAACGAGCAGGGGAACTGGTCGACTGATCCGATTAGAGCAGGCAGGTTATAGGTCACCGCCGATACTAACCATGATGATGCAGTAGACCGTCGCAAGTGGCTACACTCGGCAAGTACTTTTAAACCTTTGTCTATTTAGAAGTAAAGTTTTCACTTGAGTACACTTTTGTCTATCTATTTCTACTTTTACTCCACCAGTTTCCAGAGGTTTTAACTTTGGGCCAAAGTGGGAGACAAACCGATCGAGAAACAGATTTTTTTTTGGTAATCATTGGATCTAGAAATCAATATTACATTAACACAAGTCCACAGCTGGACTAGAATCTCTTGAGATTTGTAAGCTTTCATACGGCGACGCTATGAAAGAGGCACGTTTGTTATTTCAGGCTTTCAGCTTTAGAAAAACACCTCGAAATGCCTTTGCCAAACTGAACCCTCACAAATTGCAGCACTTTTTTATACACTGGTTACAAGTGGTTCCAGCATCTGCAACATTTCAAGTCAACACTTCCATTTAATTTGAGTGAATTTAATATCCGATCAAATGCTGCTCGTCCATTCACAGACGCGATACGAACACTATGTCCCTTACAGCTCGATACATCATGTCCTGGACGCACGTCTCGTCCCACACAGTGCGTCTCACTCATCGTCTGACGCCTGCGCTCACAGCAGTCAACAGATGTGTGATGTCACATGATTGTATTTGATGCGTCTGTCCATGAATGAACAGCCTGAACTCACACACTCCACTGAGTGAGTCATAGTTTGGACCTGTGTTCTTATAGTGTGTCTGTGGGCGCCGCCGCCAGGAGAACGTTAGTGTGGGTTGTATTTATAGAGATGCATGACGACACGGGGACAACACACACACACACACACGCACGCACACAATGACTCACTCAATATACAGAAGTGTAGCATCCTACGGTCCAATACATCTGCATTTCCCACACATCAAGTGGGTATGAGATCTTTTAATAAGCACAAACAGGAACACGTTCTGAAAGGACATCAGCTCTCTTCAGTAATTCCTCTTGTGTTAAGAGTTATTAAAGCATTAGTTTCTAGTCTTAGAGAGGATGTGCACTTCAACATCTATTAGTGTATGAAGCTTTAATAGCACTTATTCACACAATGAAATATCACCAGTCAAAACTTTGATGCCACAAAAGAAAAATCAAACTTTTCAAATTCCGGCGATTGAATAAGGTTTGTTTTCTTCCACAGATTCCAAATGTTTTACTCCCAAATATCGACCTCAGGATCGGCCCCAAGAAAACTCAAATATATTAATATCATATATTATCAACTATAATTTGTTTCTATTTTAACAGTTGCAGCAAGTTTCTCTAAATGAATAAAGTGAAAAGATAAGTCTCATTTTTACTCATTGCCTCACATTAGTGGGAATGAAAACGAGTCACCAGTGTTCTTCAGAGACATGAAGCCATGGAACATGTCACAACACAGGAAAATGAATATTTCTAATTAAACTGCAGTAGAAAACATCTTCAGATTAAGCTGCATGATCTGAAGCCACTGTTACTATTCTCACTGAGACTGTACTGTAGAGTCGACTGATGCATTCCAGCCCTGACAGACACTAAAGCTATGTACTCATGAGCTCGCTCTCACAGGGCCGCAGCGACGCGCTGATAGGATGCACGGCCACATCACGTCTTTATATAGCCGCAGGGATCGGCGCTGGAAAACTTGGGAGGATGCTAAGGAGGTGCAGTGATGAATGCCCTGTCAGACAGGCTAAACCTCCTTTATACCTCTGGCCGCTACCAACTCCCAGCTCAATTTGGAGGAGGTTGGGGATAAGCCAGAATGGCCCAGTCTCCGGGGCGGACTCATCTATCCACAGGGCCGGAGCCGGAGCATGTCTCTAAAGTGGGTTCCACACTGTTACGGTGCGTGTGCATGTGAGGACGGCGCAGTGACATATGTTTGTCATAAGAAACACGCTAACCTTACAGAAAGGTGAAAAATAAAAAGAACAGCATCACGTGTTGTGACTTTTATTGTTTATGATCATTAAACTTACCAACCTGCACCTAATTCAACGAGGTGCCGCGTGGCAGGGTGCTTATTGCTTAAGTACCCAATTCTCTGCATAATTAATGTTAAAGCTATGAGTAACAGTGGTTGTTTCATTTAACTGAAGTGATTATTGTCCTAATTTGAACTCGGCCGGTGGTAGAAATATTCATATTCTCCAGGAAAAGGAGCCATTTCACCCTCTAAAAGGTGTTTTATGATTATAAACTGCATGTGACTGTGTTGTTCATTTTTATACATGAACATGATGAGTGGAGCTGTAAGAATAATCTGTATGAGCCAGACTCTTTGGTTTTTTAAGAACTGAAACAGTTGATCAACAGAAAAATTATCAGTTCATCAAAAATACCAAATATTCTCCAGTTTTGGTTTATCTACAGTGGGAAAAAAAATGGAAATATCTGTCTCACCCTATACAGACGTTTACATCCACCCTCTTGTGTCTCTTGTGTATTTGTGTTTACAATAGCAGCTTATGTCAGAGTCACTTTATCACTGCAGCGATGACACCTCCACCTTCTACCAGCTCCTGTTGTCATGTACAAACAGCACTTTAATGTTCTCTGCAGCCAAACTCGGGCTGACGTGAAGATCACTCTGGAGCGTGATTACATCCTCAAGTGCCCGGAAAAGGGACTTGAGGCTAAACACTGAAACAAAAGTGTTAACGGCTCATAGTGTTGCTGAATAGCATCACATCAGTATGCCTGTAACACACAAAGACTCAGGCACGGTCACATATCTGGATTATGTGGATTCTTAACACAGTCAATTTGTATTTTTGTGAACAGTGACCAGTCACAATCACTCTAATTAAAATGGAGATACGGAACGGACGACCACGCGGGATAATAAGCTCCTGATCAGGGTTCAAAGTGAGGCCGAGGAGCTGTCAATCACCAGAGCGCACGTTACTCTGTGGTCTCTGCTGGATGTTAATGAGCTGACGGGACAACACCCGACTCACGACCCTGTAGCTGCTGCTCCTGCTGCACACACACGTACAGCATCGAGCCTTTTTGAACGATTGGCCGACAGAAAATCCAGATTTCCAACAGCAACTTAATTCCAGCACCTTGATTTTTGGGAACATCTTGTTCCCTGGT
Organism: Hippoglossus hippoglossus; assembly: GCF_009819705.1. NCBI lineage: Eukaryota > Metazoa > Chordata > Actinopteri > Pleuronectiformes > Pleuronectidae > Hippoglossus > Hippoglossus hippoglossus. Next base: position 15,292,317 of record NC_047173.1, read on the forward strand.
GCAACACGTGAAGCTGATTGATGCCCCTCCCCCCTGGATGCTGTCAGGTCAGACATTTTTCACAACCTCATCAATACAGACCCGATACAGCAGGATGCTGGTGGAGTGGGTGTGTTGAGGCTGGAGGAAGGGGGGGGGGTTACAGAGACCTGATTACACAGACAGCCTCTCCCCTGTCTCTATGGTAACCTGTTGACATACTGTCGTTTCTGGAAGGTTTTAATGGCTCATCACGGTCATGGGAGGAAAAAGGGCGGAAAGGCATCGAGAGGGAGTCCAAGCGTGAAAGATAGAAACTCTGGGGAGAGAGATGTACCTGAGTTTTATACTGACATGCGCTCACGTGGTGAAAAAGTCTTTCTCTGTGAACTAATAGACGTAGATTTCCTGTTCGAAGTCTCATTTTTGGTTTCAATAGAGTTTGTGGCTTTACACCAAGAGTGGGAACATAAATATAAACACGTACCTGGTTTATGAAAATTTAAAGAACAGAGGAAAGTGTTTGATTCTTCAAATTAAAAAGAAATATGTATTATATAGACATACAGAAACATCCTGCTGTGTAATGCACCTTTTCCCAACAGTGTGTTTTAAAAGTTGTACACCACAAACCGGTGCTCTGGTGCCACCTAGAGGGAATGACGTGACACTACTCTATACTTTGACATTGACTTGACCGAGAGGAGGATGTTGTCAGGACACAGAAAGTGAGTGGATGTAAAGTGAGTGGCCCTATGATACATAATCCTGATTTGATTAACGAAACCAGAAAGTGATTAGAAACTGAAATAGAAGCAGCTGCTACAGTAACCTGTTGATCCAGCTGATAATACGCGTGTGGTCTATTATTGGAATTTTCTTAAATAAAAACAAAAGCTAAATTATGCTCCATTTCAAATTGCACAAAATTAAAAAGATCGCAGATTTTGTGTCTTTGTCGTTGTTGTATGAAACCTTTTTGAAACTCAAACACTTTTCTGTGAAGCTTCTTCCACTTTGTGACTCGCCCTGAGCTGAAAATAGACTTAATCAGCTGCGTAAAGAAATCAGCTGTGCAACACCTGTTTTCAAATATTTAACAAGCCCCCCCACCCCCCACCCCCTCCCTCCCACACACACACACACACAGACACAGTCATTCCGTCAAATTCTAAAAAAAGTTACAGAGCTTCCATCAATAAGCAGAGACGTGTTTCAAAAGGTTTGACTCGTGATTTATTGGAAACAAAAACAATTTTGGCAGCTTACATGAAGACTTTTAAAACAATTTAACACACAATTCAGATCAAGGAATAAACGAAAAGTAATCGTGAACAAATGTGTTGGTGAAAAAACCTTAGTACACAAGAGGTAAAATAAAACAAACTTTTCAACCACAGCTTGTGAGCAGACGAATACAGTGAATGTTGATACTCAAATGTCGTTCAAGATGTTGTGGCTTCCTTAACTTCAATTCTCTCACTTCAGTTCCCCGGCTGGCCTGATCCCTGGGATAACTTCTATGATACAAGTTGTAAATTCAAGCCAAATAGTCCAGGAACAACTTGGCAGTCCAGTTGCCGTGACTTCGGCCGCTCACTTCCAGGAGCCTGCCTTGCCCTTGGCGCTGCGGGAGGTCTTAGACGCTTTGGAGCCCCTCTGGTGGTCGTTGACTCGGTTTCGGAGCACGGAGATGTCGTACTTCTGCCTCTTGAGCTTCTCGGCCAGCTCGAACTTCTCGGCGTGGAGCTGGTGGAGCCACTGCCAGAGGTCCTGCGCCTTCTCCGCCAGCTTCTCCTGGTTCAGGTGGTCGATGTTGAGCGGCTTCCTGCGCTCCAACAAGGCCTTCTTCTTTTCCTCCCGCGCCGTCAGCTTCTTGCCCTTCTTCTGGTCCACCTTCTGCAGGTAGCCGCCAAAGGACTTGTTGGTGAATATCTTCTTCTTCTTGGCCTCCTCGTCGGCGCGCAGTTTGGCTGCCTCCTCCTCACGCCTGGTCCTCTCCTCGACCAGCCGCGTTTGGCGCTCACGGTCCTGCTCGGTGCGGACGCGTTGCTGCTCGGCCCTGTCAGAGCGGCGGTGCTCCATCCGGCTACGCAGCGCCAACAGTTCCTCCTCCTCCTTCTGCCGGTTGGAGAAGTGCAGCTCGATCAGCGTCTGCAGGTCGTTGAAATCCTTCTCTACTCTCTTGCGGTGGAGGTCGTCGAAATCTACCTTCTCACCATCAGGGAGCTTTGGAGGAGCAATGTTTGGCACATAAGTCGTCTTGGGTCTCGGTTTAGACCCTTCTCCCTGCTCGTTCCCCTCTGCATGCTCCTCTTTCTTTTCTGCCTCATCATCTGTCTGCTCCTCTTCCTCTTCCTCATTCACCTCCTCTTCTTCTTCTTCTTCTTCCTCCTCCTGCTCATTCTCCTCCACAAATTCCTCAGTGTCTGACATGATGGGACCTCGGAAGCTGTACGGGCACGAGAAAGCAGGAGGAACACCAAGACCAGCTGGTGTTTCAGAGACGACTGGGGTCTCGGGCTTGTAGCTCGGGGGGTTTTTAAGGCTTTCGCCATCACCATGTGACCGTAGAGCTGACCACAGTCTCCAGAGTGTGGGTCAGCAGCGGGGCGGATTTTGAGACAGATGGAATGGTCTATTTTCTCCTTCACCAAGTCTTGTCAGTCACATACACCCCCACTTATCCCCTAAAGACCCCCTGCTGTCGACTCTGACCCTGCAGGGCTCCTCATTCCTTTGTAAGGACAAGATGAGAGACTATTTCAGACTCACAACAGATGCACACACACACACACAGACACACACAGTTGTGCTTTCCAGTCCCACAAAACAAGAACAAATAACAATCCATTCTTTCAAAGGCCCCCGGAGCCGCCTGCACCGACAAGAGGCAGAAATTCCCAAGCAGAAAAAAAACAACGCAACACAACTCCTACACAAATCGTGGATCGTTCCAGTGACGTACTTGAGCAGGCAGTGTTTAAGAACTTCCATTAGCGACGCAAATTGCGATCTCTTAAGTGCGTAAGAGCCAGCGAGGATTTTAATGATGGGAAGCTACAGCTGTCACATTTTCCAAATTGAGCTAATACCTTAAATATCCTGTGCCGGGGATATTCAAGGTATTAACACCAACAGACAAAGGTTATTTTTGAGTCAAAATAAATGACTGTAAGTGTAAATGGAAATGTGTGAATCTATCTGTACGTAAAGAGAAGCCCGACTGATTTATGGATAATATCGGCCGATATGAGCCTTTGACAGACAAAGTGGTATCCGTGTTTATGTTTGCCGAAATGAAAACTTATTTTACAGTCAAAGACGATACAGAAAATGTGCATTAATTTTCGGAATTCCAGGTCTATGAATCGGTTGTATTTGTGTTATCCGTTTATTTATAGTTATCTATAATAAAGGTTACGATTAAACTGTATAAAATCAAGGCTCAATTGCAGTTCACTGCCATAAGGATTCAATAACAACATTTTTTACTAACCATTACCAGTTTTCATGTATATATACCAGCCAGTACATTGGTATCGGAACGTTTTACTCCCTCATATCATCTATCAGCGTCATCTGCTGCCAAAAATCTGTTATTATTATTTATCTAAAGTTTTCCCTGCAAACACAAACAGTTTGAAGAGAGACCGGCCTCATAAAAAACCCTCAATAAGAACAACGACGTGCAAGATGAGCTTTACTGCTCCGACCTCGTCGCCATTTTGGAATGTAATGAAAACATTCTTGCTATCGGAGGCGTTCTGCTTTCAGCACCGAGAGGATTAAAACGTAATTGCACCCACGAGGCAACATTTAAACGCCGACGTCGAGAATGTATGTTATCACGTCTTGAGTTATCAGTGGAAAAGGACATATGCAATTTTCAGAGGATGAGATAAGTGACAAAGAGAGACAGGTGCATGCGAGAATCCCAATTTAACAGCCACCTCCTTAGGATAAGTTATTCTGCTGTAGATCACACATTGTCTCCTGGGCGTTATGTTTCAGTGCTGCTATAAATCTTCTGGAGCTCAGATTATAATCGTGGCCTTAAAGGACCACGAAACGAGTCTTAAAGCCTGTGAGAGAATGTCCCGCGTCTGTCTCGTCCCGGAGTGGACGGAGCTGTGCTGCAACATGCCTGTGCACAACATGAGGACAGCAGGTGGCTCCAGTATAATCAAGGTCCCTCGGTCGCTGCTGCCAAGGGACAACTGTGTCCATCAGCAAAGACAGACAACAAATGACGAGGGCTATGAATAGACACAGACACAGATCCGAATGAGGGATACAGTAGGACTCCTGTGTGTTTAAACCTCATCCAACTGGTTTACAATCCAATACAAAACAGTTGAAGAGGCTGTCGTCCTGGTAAGATCAGAGTAATAATGAAGCAGCTTCAGGATTACAGCAGGGACAATAATCAAACCAGTGTTTCTGCACAGTTTGAGTCACAGAGTTCAAGAAAAGTTTGTGTCGCTCACGAGAAGCAGCTGCTAGAAAAACCCTGGATGCACAGTGACCTCGTCTGGTCAACGCTGTGCAACTGCAGTTAAGTGTCACTCAGTGATTCTCTACGGTTGAGGTTGAAATGATTGTTTGATTTTTTGTTTGTTGGTTTGTTTGTCAGCAGGATTACGCAAAAACTAGAGCGTGGATTTCCACAACACTTGCTGGAAGTACGTGGGACATGGGTCAAGAAAGAACCAATTCAATCTCTGATTACTCACCCATCACTGCTGAGTTATCCCCAGTAGCTCACATCTTCTTATTTTGTCCAGTCACCTGTGGTCAAACAAAAGAAAAACATTCATTTATATTGTTAATATTAAAAAAACATATTTCAATAGCTGTCATGTCATGTGACCAACTGGCTCCAAACCAATGCTGTATTGTTTTATCACACTAGATAAACAAGACACACCTCTTTTGTAAATCATATTTGTCCTGTTCATCCAGGGTAAGAAAACAATTCAGCTTTAGTTTGGAGTCAGTTACATGACGTGGAAGCTATTGGAACAAAACATGCTTTTTATTAATTATATAAATATTAAGAAGTACTCAAACTAAATTAAAGGGGTGTGTCCTATTTATCGAGGGTAATAGGAATCAGTGGGTCACATGACATGGAATCAATTGAAAGAAAACAAAATATGAATAAGAAATATAAAAAGCAATACAATCTATATGAGTATAAGAGTTGTGTCTTTTTTCTCTAATGTGTTATAATGTTATCTGATATGATTTGGACTAATTGGGTCACATGACACGGAAGCTATTGAAAAAATATAAATATTCACATAAAACACTAGAAACAGTACAATCTAGTAAACAGTAGGTGTGTCCTGTTTATCTATGTGTTTTCATATAAAATATAAGAAGTACTAAAATTCAATTAAAAGGGGTTTGTCCTATTTATCTGGGGCACCAATATTCTCTGATATGATTGGCGTCAGTGTGTCACATGACGCGGAAGCTGTTAGACCGGAAGGGGATGTGGGAGTTGTAGTTCTTTAACAGGTAGGTCAAGTTTTCTGACTTTAACAGCGTGAACTTGAACTTTGAAAACGTCATTAACTGTTTCGTTAATTAAAAACTGCGTTAAGTGTTTTGTTGTGAGTGTAAAACCGGAACTTAGCACTTAAGCTAACAGGTAACAAGCTAGTTTTCAGCTTCAGTGTAAAACTTATGGTTGAAATACTTTAATTTCCACGTGTTTCCGGTTTTTAACGTGTCACAGATTTCATTACCTCCACGTCACCAGAGACATTCAAACCCCCCCCCCGGTGCTCGGGCTCAGCTCTGCGGGGATGAGGACGTGATTCAGCGGCTGTGTTGCCTCCGTGTGTCCGCTCGGCAGCACCGGTGCCGCCCCCCCCTCACTCCACAGCGCCTCCCGCTGGCTGCGGGCGGGGGCGGTCACATGTCTCGCATGTGTTCCTCCAACGACTCCGCCCCTCCCCGCGTGCGCTGCTTACTAAAGCGGGGGCAGTGGGTGTGACACATCGAGGACACCTCCAGCTGCAGCTCCTCTCTCCGGTAATAACAACACTTTCATTTAAAATTCTCACATAAACAACATTAGTTTCCTGAAACCTCGTGTTTACAGGCGTGTTTGTGTTGTTGTGCGTGTGTCTGCTGCACAACAACACAACATGCATCACGTGAGGAACAGTGTGTGTCTGTTCCAGCCCGTGAGGACAAAGCGGTTGTGCTGTACACTCAGTACTCTGTGTACCCGCAGCGTGCGTGTGGCTTCCACACGCACACAACCTCAGTGTTACGCTTTTAATTGGGCGTTAAACGAGGTCACTGTTTGGTTCTGGAGTGAAATCAAGTCCAGTGTTAGATTCATTTAGATCTGTTTTTTATAATGAGTGAGTTATTTATATATTGTTGCACAGATATGCTGGTGTGCAGGAATTCACAGGATCCACCAGATCAAACTGAGAAGTTGTGACGTTATTAAAAGCAAGAAGGAGATATCTCTTTTAAAACATATGTACCGGCTCATTAACCATGCATTGGAAATAAAATACACAAAACCCTGATAATGCACCGAGGGGAACAGTATGTGTGGCAGAGAAGTGAAATTATTTAGTAGAGAAGAAAATATCTCTGTTACACATGTAAAAATACGTGGCTTTTTCTGAATTCACTGGTCCCTGCTTTTCAAATAATAAATACAATGTACAGGTGATGTCCTTTTCCTCTTTTCTGAGACGTTATTGGCCAGATATACAATCAAACAGTTGTTAAAATATCCCTCTGATTATATGAACACTGATGTATTAGACTGCACAAAGTTTATGAAGGTGTACCGAATAAAAAGACAAGGAAATGTCTTGTTTTTAAGGAGTTAAAAGCCAAAGAAGATGTAGACTTTCTCACACTTTTTAAAACTTTAATAGTTTTGGATGCACTTCTATTTCCCTGTGATCTTTTATTCTTTGTGCAGATCCACTTTGACGATGCTCCGTGTCACCACTGCGTCCCTGTGCACCTCCTGTCAGAGGATGAGGCTGCTCCTCCCTCCCTCCGCCTTCAGCTCCACGGCGTCTCCTCCCAATAGACGAGTGGAGAACCAGCAAACCGTGGCCTCCCTCTACGAGCTGTCAGTGGACATCCGGAAGGTGCGCAAGTTCAAGGGCTGGGTCCTGTCCGAGGGCTCCGCGTACGTGTCTGAAACGGCCGACCTGTTGAGGGACATGGGGGCAGATCCACCAGCGGTCGTCCGGATCCTGGAAACTCACCCCGAGGCCGTCCTGTGTCGACCAGAGGACGTGGCCGCCCAGAGAGACCTCTGGGTGTCCGTGTGCCCCAACAGGCGTGAGCTGATGAGCATCATCGAGAAGTTCCCAGCATCCTTCTTCACGCTAACCAATCACAGCAACCAGAGGGCCAACATCCTCTACCTCCAGAGCCTTCGCCTCAGCAATCGGATCATCGGCAAGCTGATGGCGAGCGCCCCGCACACCTTCAGTCGACCGGTGGAGTGCAACAAGGAGGTCATCCACACGCTGAGGGAGACCTACCTGGACTTGGGCGGTGATGAGGACAACGTGCGGGTTTGGCTGCAGAAGCTCCTGAGCCAGAACCCGAGCATCCTGCTGCGGCCCGCTGAGGGGTGGAGGGACAGTCTGGGCTTCCTCCGGGAGCAGGGCTTCACCACGGAGGAGCTGCTCTGCCTGGTCTCCAGCCTCAGGGCCTCCATCGCCGAGCTGCAGCCCGAAGCCATGCGGCACGCGCTGGCCTACATCGAGGAGGTTCTCGCCTGCTCCGAGGACGAACTCAAGGAGACAGTGATCCGCTGCCCGGCCATTCTGCACTTCACCCTGCCCACTCTGGTGGGGCGGTTCCAGGGGTTGATGGACGTCGGAGTGAGCACGGAGCAGGTGAAGGAAACGCCCAACGTCCTGGAGCTCACCACACAAATCGTTCTCTACCGTATCCAGAAGTTGGCGTCCTACGGGTACGACGTGCGCTCCGGCAGTTTGGACGTTATTATCGGAACCAAGAAGGACTTTGAGATGAGTTACGTCAAACTGCACCTCAGACAGCAGAGGCCGCTCTTTAACCCTGTGGCTCCACTCAGGTCTGCTGAGGACTGAGTGTCTGCATGTGACTCTGCACTGGGCTGTGAATGATGGGAAATGGGAATGTTATTTACTCCTGATTGTAAAAAGAGACGCACAGATTTATCTTCTTCCTCCGGCAATACAACCATGTTTAGGCCTTAATCATGTTGGTTTGATTTGATGCTTAAGGCTCCATGATTGTTTTATAATCTTTTTAAGATGTAGTAGAGAAATATTAAAGTACTGTATGAAAACAAGTGCCACAAACTGTCTATTAAAAGTAAGATAAAGGTGTATTGATGATTGTGACACCTGAACTCAACAGATGAGCAATAAATGTCAACATCTGTTACGTCTTTTAATTTCTTTGTTCAGTGTCAAACTAACGGTGAATTCACGTAGTTGTGTTTCTGACTTCAGTGTGTTTATGTGCTTTAAAGTCAGAATGTGTTAAAACATGGACGCTGTAAACAACGTGGGATATTTGTGTGTTTAGAGCGTTTGAATAACACCTTGATATCTCTTTCAAATAGCTGCATTATGACAAAGAACAAAGATAAAGGATGAGGTGTAACAGGCACATAAATATTAATTTATATGAGGTGACTGTGACCTTTGACCTCTGAAACCCAATCAGTCCATCTTTGAGTTCAAGCGACAACTGGTCCAGATTTAAAAAAATTCCCCACAAGCAGACTTATCTCATGTTTTAAGAGGTGATGTCAGAGAAGATTAAAATCTAGATTTATTTAATGATTTTCAACTCCATCAAATAAACAGACTGAAACGGATTGTATATTTAACCCACTTTTAATGAAACAAGCAGATTGAGCAGTTCTCTCAAGTGGTACATTTATTTGGAAATATACAGGGGGGGGGGGGGGGACCATGATATGAAGACTCCTCATTCCTGTCATGTAGTGTTGAAATACCACCGACAAGGACGATACGATGACAGTTACTGTCGCACAGATATTGCCTCTGCAGTGGTGAGGAATAAGATGAGCCAGCTCGAGACGCTTCTGTGGATAAATACTTCAGATGATTTGAAAATGGCCGGCAGCTGTTTTAGCACAGATACAAGATTTATAACCGTTTTTTTTTGGTGGTTTTTTTGGGAATGGACGTTCTATAAATGCTTGAATTTTTATTGAAAATCTTCCAAAAAGAAATGTCCATTCCCAATGATTTCTCATATCAAAAATATATATATATCAGTGGGTCTATGGGGGGAAGGGGGGTGTACACAAAGAGAGAAAACACACATACAAAATTCAAATATGTACAAGTTGTATGTGAGCTGAAATTAGCAAATTCATTATATACAAACAAGGATGTTTGTCCCGGCAATATTAACCCAAAGACGAGCACAGTGTAGCAGCCTCTCCAGTGACAGCACCAGCCAGGCCGCGCTGTCCAGATGAGAATATACAGTCCGATTTACTGGAGACGCTGAGACTCGTCAGTGTGTTTTAATGACGGGCTTGCTTCCTCCCGAAGGTGAGATCATGAGACGTTGTAGTGCTTTCACGAAAAAATGTAGCGTCCACGTGTTGGCTGTTCGCTCGCCATACGTCTGCAGACACTTTCTGTGTGGAGAGAGAAAAGAAGAAAGGATGAACATCTGAGCTTTAGAGCCACTTGAGGAACTTTAACTTTCCCACTTTCTGTCACATTCTTTTCTCCTCCTATAAAGACTTTAGGTCAGATCCTGTTTACTCACCTCTCTAGTGAGTGCTCTGCCTCTGGAGTTTGGAGCTTTTGCCGTTTCCAGAGTCCTCGTTGTGACGTTTGCCGCTGGTCTGAGTGATGGAGTGGTGTTCAAGCCCTGGAAAGTACAACAGCACAGGTCAGACAAACCGTTCACTATCACCACCTTAGATATAAGACACAAATATTAAAGTTAAAAGCGCGATGACACAGACTGCAGATCTGACGGACCTATCAGTACGCACCTTTCTGAATGACAGGGGCAGGAATCTGCTGGCTGCCTTGAGTGTAACACATCACACTGGAGCTGGTGCCGGCGTAACCTGGAACCAACAAGCACGAGTCAAGAGTTAGCTGAGATGTTATGAGGCCTCAACAACAGATGGATGCATGATAAGTCCACAGAGAAGACTGGATTAGACGTGAGCTCCTCACCCTGCTGATGTGTGCTGGTTTGCTGATCCCCCTGCAGGTACAGCATGACGCCGCTTTGCCAGTCTCCCTGGGAGTGAACCGGCATCCGGTAGCCTGGAACCAAAGAGAGGAAAGAGCTCTTGATCATGGATGTAACTTAGCTGCAGGTAACTTACAGAGAAAGTTATGAGAAAGGAGTTTTGAGTGGGAGAGGAGGGGGTGTGTCTCTTACCGGACGCAGGTGCGGCATCATGCGTGGCCTCAGCGTGAAATCCCATCCCGTCTGAGGAGGCTTCGCCGGCACTGTTGCCGTTACCATTGGAGTTGGAGGGAACTGTCGCCAAGAGGCCTGAGGACACAGACAACATCACGGCAAGTTTAATACGACAGACTCAAATCAAGATGGATCAGATGCTTTAGTTGAGCCAGACTACAGACCAGAATATCAACTGGTTCTTTATATCCTGGATGTCAACACCTGCCTAATGTTGGTTTAACCAGCATCACTGTCTAACTCTACACTTCACATGATTCGTTCACATAATCAATGCTCTACATGGAAGGATCCCCTGAAGGAGACTTTTCCTGAGACCTCATCACAAAAGTCAACATCTGAAGTCAAAATAAAATACACCTGTGTTAAAAATGCCACATCTTCACATATCTACACCCTGCTACGTACAGTCTGACCTCACAGGCGATGTTCCTGTTTCATATTAATATCAAACATGTCTGAGAGAAGTGGGTCCTCACCAAGGCCCCGGTAACAGGAGAGCTGCTGGTAGATCTGTTTCATGCGCTCGATGTTGAGGCGGCTGGCTTCTGCGTGGTGCACCATGGGCTTCGGGTAGTGGACTCCAATAATACACTTGGCTGCCTTCTGTACAGTCTCCGGAGCGTTCCAGGGATCATAAATATACTTGGCTGGAAACCCTCGCAGAATGGGCAGGTAGCGCCTGAGTGAGGAGACCAAGAGGTTTAGTCAGTGACGTCCATGTTACATGTAAAATGAGTTTGTTTAAAAGTAAAACATTTTAACCAGCACATCAGATCAGATCATCTCACCGTATGTAGTCTCCGTTGGGGTCGGTGCGTCGGCCGAAGCCCACAGGACAGTAGCAGTGGAAGAACTGCTGGAAGAAGGAGCTGCAGCTGAGCCACATCCAGCTGCCTGCGTTCACGCTCCAGTCCGCATCCAGCAGCAGCTCCTCGAACACCTGAACACACACAAGCCTCACGTTAACCCACAAACACAAATGTTTATATCTCTCCCTAAACTCCTTGTTGAATCGACATGGCCTACCTTCATGCCCTCCTCCCAGCTGATCCACAGGTCTCCTCTGGTCAGGAAACAGGCCACGGCGTGCCGGGCCAGGTGGTGGATCCAGCCCTCCTGCCTCAGCTGCGTCATGATGGCGTCGATCCAGGGGAAGCCTGTGCGGCCCTCCGCCCACTTGGCCAGCGCCTCCGCGTTGCGGTCCCAGGGGATCTGCACACAGATGGGGTTGCTCTCCATCTTGTCGAAGCACGGGTTGTTGGTGGCCGCCGTGTAGAAGAACTCTCGCCACAGCAGCTGACCGTAGAGCGAGAGAGGAGGGGAGCTGTTCTTCTTCACCTTGTGGTGTTGGAGGAGAGGATAGAACCATGTGAAATTTGATCCTTGATCCACAGATTTTAAAGTAATCATATTTGGGTAATTTGTTGGACAGAACCAGAGCTGTTCTTCTATGTTGAGAGACGTTCACTGACGTACCTTCTTGTAGAGATCGGTGAGTTTGAAGTAGAAGAGGCGGCAGGAGAGGCAGCCGAAGCGCAGGTACGGGCTGAGGCCTGTCGGGCTGGCGAGCAGCGAGTTGGCGTTCATTCTGGGACGCTCGAAGTTGGCAACCCACGCCTGATGAAAAGAGTAAAGGGATCAGATATGACCATGCAGGACAGCAAGGTTCCCATCCAGGCTGTCATGTTCGGAGAGGAACAGCCAGAGCATCTAAAACCTTGTGTTACACAGCTGTAAAACCTTTCACAGACTAAACTAAGGAATTATTAGAAATCAGCTGGACAATAGGTTAAATGCTTTTTTAAAAATTCTTTGTCTTACCTTCCTCTCCAAATGCCTCTCGAGTCGTGTGAGGGCTTCAGTCTCTCCCCCCGGCCACACAGCAGAGGACAGACCCTCAGTGTCGAAACCTGCAGGAAAACATTACAAACAACACATTAAAATCTAGGCTGCACTTTTGAATTTCTTTATATATTATATGTGATCATGTTTTTACGTCTCTATGGCTCCACTCACCAAGCTCCTCCAGGGAGGGGACCCCGAACTTGTCATCATGGTCGTCGGACAGTGGTGTGGCGCATTTCCCCATGATGTCAGCGGTGATGGACTCCGCAGGCACCTCCACTGCCTCCATACGACTGATGAGGGTCTGGAACCGCTTGTAGGTGAGAGGGGACTGACCCCCATTCAACTCTATGATCCTGGAGAGGAAATCAGAACAAGAAAGAGTCAAGGACCTCGAAGATACTGAGATAGAAACACACAGGTGGTTTTCCAGATGCTAATGCAGTTGCTGAGGTGATATCGACTCACTTGTCCAGGACATAGAGTGTGTGCGAGGTTCGAACCGTCACCTCCACTCCGGCCTCAGAGGCCAGCTTCTTGATCGCTGCATCTCGCTCTTTCCCAAAGGGCTCAGAGTCGTACTCATAAGACAGGCGAGAAATCTTCCATTCCTGGAGAACAAGGATTAATAACAATAGTAATTAATAAAGTTAAGTTGAAGTGAGATGACTTGATGATTTATGGTCAAAGCACGCTGGCGCTCTGAGGTAAACGTGTCACCTTGAAAAGTCTGGGAAAGACATCCGTGGGTTGGCCTCGAATCACAAACAGACGGGAGTTAAGCTTTCGAAGGCTGGAGTCCAAGTCCTCAAGACTCTGCAGTAAGAACCTGGAGGAGGATAAGAACAGAGTGCGGTTAAAAATAGAGCCCGACCAAAGACATGAACTCGAATGACGTTACAGTTGGAAGAGGGGACATCGTGTTCCTGACAGTCAAAGTTTAAAAGATAAACTATTCTGTTTGAACATGGAGGAGGGATCCATCTCGTGCTGGGTTTGACAAGACAACAAGATAAACGCAGCACTTTCGTGTCAGCCCAGACTTTGATGTGCAAATGCATGCACCAAAATCTCATCAGGACCACCCACGCTCAGACACACTGTGTGTTTGCAAAGTGCAGGCACAAAGAGCGTCTCCCAGAGTCAGTGACCTAGTTCAACGTGTTCTGCTGTTTTCCTCCACAGCGTGCGACAGAAGCACAGACGCTGGTTCCGGTTACATGACTCCGGCACATTAGCATAGAGCTGACATGTGAATATGCAGATTTGTTCCCCAAAATTACATAAATCCTGCTCAGCAACAGCCAGTTCTCCTCGTCTCGTCCTCGTGGGAGCAAAATTCTAAACCACTGACATAACACGTTGCTTTAAATTACATCTGTTATCTCTATCTGCAACTAGTTCGATGATGGATTCATTCTTTCAGTAGACAGCAAAGATCCACAAAAAAGGTTTTATTCAATTTTTAGAGCTTGTATTGCACTTGAGTTTTTTATCTTTTGAGATGAATGTAAACATCAACAGAGCGGCAGTAACATGGTGCTTCCCGTGCTGTTGCTATAGGAACCAAAGTTCACAGGTGGAAGCTTCCTCTTCCATTCAGCTCTACTCATGTATTACACTAATAAGATGAAGGCCTGTGGTGTGAGTGCCCAGCTCTCCCTCTGCTGTTTATTAGTCAGTGTCATTTTAAAAAAGCAAAGACGATAATTTTCAACTCATGCATGAATGTTAATGGTTCCTGTGACAGCGGCTGGATGGACATTATCTCTCAGCATCATAAAGAGCCACCGAGAGTCGAAATCAAAACAGAGCTGAGGAGAATTAAGATGAAGGTGTAGATAAAAGCCCTGCTGAGGAATAACGAGATCAGAAATCAAGCAGAACATAACAGTCGCAGTTTGTTGTGCAACCAAATAGGGTCAGATTGCGTCTCACTGATAAATAACACAGGACACAAAAAGGGTTATCGTCTTTTCTTTGAGACTCTGAAGCTCTGTGAATGAGACTGAATCATATGCTGGTAATGTTTGTTATGATAATACTTCTGCACCACTTTTAAACAGTTCCACTGCTACACCGTCACATCTGGAAGCGGTTACAGTCGCAGTCTTATCTGATGGCCTCTGAGCAGCAGCCTCACACCTCAGCCCAGATCCATCCAGCCAGTCCGGGCCACTAACTGTGTCAGCTGCTCCAAGGTCAGTGTGAGGCGGCCGAGCAAGACTCAGACCATGTGACTCCAAAATAATAGAGGTGATCTCATGTCCAACCCCCCCCTGTCCATTTGTTTGTTTGTTTGTTTGTCAGCAGGATTATGCAAAAACTAATGTATGGATTTCCATGAAACTTGGTGGATGGAAGATGGGCCAAGAAAGAGCTCATTAAAGTTTGGCATAGAACCAGAGAAAGGGTCCGTTTAGTTTCACTGACTTCATATTTCATGGATTTCTATGGAAAGAACGAATCAGGCATATTCAGGGGAGTGACATCTATGGCTGTTCTATCCTCGTTTCTCCTGCTGTCACAGGGGCACTCCGAACCTCCTACTTGTGATAAACACTCTTTTATGGAGGGACTCCGCTCTAATTACATCCTCGTGAACTTCTTCTACATGACGTTAAGGACTTTCATGATCATGGCCCACCCAGATTCAGGCACGAACGGTTCAAATGCATATCAGATGTTCACAGTGCGCTCACAGTTGTGCTGCTGATCCCCAGAGATAGTTGGGGTCTCTTGCCGCAGCAGGAGAGCAGAAGTAGGTCGAAACAAAAAGACGAGGAAGACGGGAGGTTTACGACTAACACAGTAACCTACTTGCGCCACATGGGGGGGGGGGAGACGTGAACAAGAGCTACTTACAGAGGCTGAATAATGTAGCTGGCTTTTACTGCCTTCAGCACAGGACTCAGGAAACGATTTCCTGCTTTGGAGCGATGTATAATGCAGGATATCAACAGTGGCACATTATAACTCAGCTTTGATTAAAGCCAACATTCAACGACACGCTAGTGCACCATTATTTTATATGGCTGCTCCAGTGAATATCAATTAGAGCTTCTCTGCAGGTTTTAACATCGACTTCCACTCTTCAATTGTAAAAACTAATTCTCAACCCAGAGGCAAAAACAGCGCAGAGAAGAACTGCACTGAGAAAATCTTTTATGAGTCTGATCAAACAAGATTTAAATCCCCTGACTGTATTTGTCTTTTCATATTTTCCAACCTACTTAGAGATTAAGTGTTTTAATATTTCATTTACATGTCTGCTTTGTGCATAAAAAACGAAATAAGGGAACAGGAATCAGGGCATTGGGAGTGATCTACGTGCGAGCGCTGCATCACCCCCGGCTGAAGTTACATAACTGTGTAAGCATAACCGGGATGCTCCATAACAGGCGCGTGTTTGCTGCTGCTGCCCTACTCTCCCAGTGACGGCATGGGAGCGCAACGTTATTCAGGCTGCACAGCAGGAGAGGAAACAGGAGCCGCCGGCGACACAGCCACTGTCCTGTGAACCTCAGGAGCTCTTTCATTCAACATCTGCATGCGTCGACCAATAGGTCCTCCAGCCTTGTAGACAAAAAACAGACCACCAACATTGTTCTTATCTCTGTCACGTGAGCCTGTAAAGCTCCATGCACTTGAAAGGTCTATAATGTCATACCGGCCACAGTGGGGGGTCTGTGAACGAGCTGCGGACCCTTAACAGCAAATAGTTTGGAAACTGATTCTGTGAGAGACGTGTGCAGCCATAAACCATCCAACTAAAATCACATTATGCCCTAAAGCTCAAAGACCTGAATCCATTTTGGGGGAAATTACAGTCTAGCAAGAAGAAGAGGATCAACACATCAAATGACTGTTTACCAATCTGAGATCCCACTCACCTTTTCACGAGGAGGGAAAAGTAAATGTCATAAATGATGTGGGATGTCACCGCCCAGCACTTGATGTGATTATGTAGCTGCTATAATTGATGTTTCCTCTGTTCTTGAGTTGTTTTTATTTAATTGTGATTGCTAGGTTAGAATTAGAGTTTCACGTACTAGTACATGTAATGAGATAATGGAGGGGTGCCACCCACATAGGTGTGTGTGTGTGTGTGTGTGTGTGTGTGTGTGTGTGTGTGTGTGTGTGTGTTACTCATTCAGAAGACTTAATCCATTTCTAAACTCCTGTTCGCTTCAAATCCTCATT
Organism: Hippoglossus hippoglossus; assembly: GCF_009819705.1. Lineage (NCBI taxonomy): Eukaryota > Metazoa > Chordata > Actinopteri > Pleuronectiformes > Pleuronectidae > Hippoglossus > Hippoglossus hippoglossus. The sequence goes on from NC_047173.1 coordinate 15,308,829, forward strand.
ATTATCACAACCTGACCAGATTCTCCTCACGTGCCAGAACAAGCTTAATTTACAGTGCAGAATGCACCTGATCCACAGCGTGCCCCAGATTATCTGTTACATGCACTCTGGAGTACGTTGTGCTCGTGTGTCTCAGCGTGACTGGAAACACGAGGTCTGAAGCACTCCCTTAAGTCGTCCTTCACAACAACAAGCATCACAGTCACAATACAGCCACTGAATTATTATGTTTTCAGAAGAATCTACTATAGAATCTATCAGCAATCAGCAAAAATACAAATGTTCTGCAAGTGTTTGACAGTTTTGACCCAACTTTAATCTGACTGACAATCCACAGATAATCAATGTGGCATCATACGAGAGAAGGAGAAGACACATCAGAGACACTGAGACCAAACCTGTTAGACATTAGACTGCCAATTTACACTATTATTTCAACAACCAATTAAGACATGAGCAAAACAAAGCCTATTTGTGCATCTACAACCTTGAACTGAAATGCCCCCAGAGCCAAGTGCATACACTAACCAGCAGCTGCACATTACATCTGTGTTGCATTGGAACAATTTGTCATTTCCTACATTTTTGTGGAAGGAATCAGTGACACTGACGGTGAGCATGCATCCATTCCGCATGTGCATGGGGTCATGTGTGCACGGTGCAGCTCTTGCGTGTGTGTGTGTGTGCATGTCTATGTGTGCACGGTGCAGCTCTCGGTATGAACCGGTGTCTCACCTCCACCGGTTGATCCCGACGTTGGAGGATCCGGCGAACCAGGGGTCGAGGATGTAGATGCAGCGCACGGAATCCGCCCCCTGCAGGGACTCCTTGAGGGCCGGGTTGTCGTGGAGCCGCAAGCCCTTCCTGAACCAGTGGATCGTGTTAATGACCATTACTCGACTGGACGAGTCCTGTGTTTGGAATCTCCTTCGAGGATGAGTATCTGGAACTGGTGTGCTCCCTCCTCTTCTATCCCCGACGATGAAGAAGTCCCTGTGTGCTAAATTCACTCTGTTTTCAGCTGTTTCAACAATGAGCTTCTCTGAAGTTAACCTTGCTCTAACAGAACCTTTTCCATAATGTCGAAGGTCTTATAAACTGAGGGCTGCTGAACCATTTGGCCTCAGGAGACTGCTGTCCGGCGGGCTTTAGGACCGCGCGGTGCGGATGGAGCCCGGGCTGGTTGTATAACTTGTTATTGTGAAAATGGAGGAAAACGTTCCAATTAACAATTAACAATTAACGACGCAGACACGAGCGAGGGTTTCTCTCCGGGACCGTGAAGAGAGAAGAGCCTGAAACCAGCTCCTGTGCACGGGGGGACACGGTGAGGAGGACCCGGCTGCTCCCCGCTCCACAGCTGGGTTATGTAAACACGGATCCTGGAGGTGGCTCCCGGGCGGATGCGTCGTCTCCTGCGGGGACTGGAAGCTCCGTGAACGGCCTCGACAGCTCCGCGGGTTCCGTGGGACTCGTGTCCGTCAGCTGTCGAGAGGAGGAGGGATTCGAGCTGCGATGTCGCGCTGATGACAACAGTTCGACTGCGATTCACCCGCTGGACCACCTCGCCGCACGCTGCAAGCACTGACGCCGCCCCCAAACAGCTGACGCACGCGGCTGCCCGGGTGCTGTGATTGGCCCGCGTCGCTGCGTGCGTGTACGAGCGTGGTCATGTTTTTTTGCAGCGTGCGCCCGCTGCCCTCAATAAGACCGAGTCCCTGATCGTCACTGTTCGATTCCCGTACGCACGTTTTACATAAAAAAAAACTGTCATTAACATGAGCTTCACTTTTTAATCCCTCTTTAAAAAAAGTAAATTAAAAAAAAGTAAATAATAACAAAAAAAAGTTTAAAATAATGTAAAGTTAGACTTTGATGATCAATTATTTAGATGTAAAATGATATAAAACCGTTAAAAACATCAACGTGTTCAGTCTGAGGGGCTCCCTGACTTGTTTACCACAAAAAGAACCCGGATGAGCACATTTGTCTGGCATGAGCGGATGGAGCCCACGTGTGTGTGTGTGTGTTTGTGTGTGTGTGTGTGTTTGTGTGTGTGTGTGTGTGTGTGTTATTGTAGCACAACAGGTCACACCCTCAGTTTTTCCTCTTTATTCTCATACTTGTCATTCTTGCAGACAGAAATCACTTTTATAACGATTCGTTGGAAGAATACTTGTGATAGTTTTGCATGGATCAGTGTGTGTGTGTGTGTGTGTGTGTGGGTGTGCGTGCGTGTGTGTGTGTGTGTTATAGTTGAAAGCAGAGGAGTTGTACTGCATGTGCACGAGGCTGAACTTTTACTAAAGTAATAGTATAACCTGCTCTGAGGCTTAAAACCATTTCTATCTCCCACCTCATTTTATTCAACAATTTTGGGCTGTTCATATATTTTAAAATCATAATTTCATTAACATATATCTGATTATCTTTCTATATCATCTTTTTTCCTTTATATCTTCTCTGTATGCATACCAACATCATCAATTAATATTGATGGAGTAATGTCTTCATTATTTAATCATTATCACGGTTCGTATCAACGTGTTTTCTTTAAATTGGCTCTTATTTACAAATGCGTCACAATATTCTCTTACATAAAAATCACTTCTCATTATGCAAGACTTGAATTGCTGTTTGGGGAAATGGGCGTAGTACCATGTTTTAGCCACTGAGCAGCAGTATAGCTCCACAGCAATATCTGATAACTTTATATACTGCAGACACATAACTTTATATACTGCAGACATATATATAAATAATTGTGAAGTTCCTATTGGATGCTGCACTTTCCCATATTTGCAAATAATGCATTTCTGTTCCTGTATTTCATTTTCTATTAGTGTTGTTATTGTTCAATCTAACTTTTTGTTTTGTTTGTTTTAATATATTTTAGAAGGGTTAGGGTTAGGGTTAGGGGGTTAGGGTTAGGGTTAGGGTCACTTAAGAATAAAATACATTAAACATTTAAATAGTTTCAAGTTTATTCACATCATTACAGCCATACCTGTAAAACATACACTGGATTTTAAATTGCGTTTCTCAGGACCCGTGTGTGCAACAGTTAAAAGACAATACAAACAGCAGTTTTAAAAGACAAGTGCAATGATCATAGAGTGCAGTCAAGTGCCTGAGTTAAAATTATTTAAATTAATAATAACAAACACAATGGAAAGCATAATTAATACAAGTATAAAAATAAAGGCGGCTCAATGTGCAAATTCAGAGAGAGTTAAGCTGTTGTAAACAAATAGGCTGTAAAAAAAAAACAGGCCTTGAATAAAACACTTTAAACACGTTCACATAAAGTGCAAATATTAAAGTTCATGATTAAATAAATCAGGAAATTAAAAATAAAACAAGATAGCACATAAAGTCGAAGCGTGGTCATGTGATCTGTTCCCTTTCCTGGCAAAACACAAACAATCTATCATCTTGCCAGGAAACTCATGATCCTTCTGCTGTTACCAGGCAACCAAGGCTTGATAAGTGAGGACAAGCTTTTGGAGGACCACAGTGCACGTAGAGAAGCAGCTGACAGCTGCCCACCTCCACTGCTCTCACCAGAGTGTAGTCATCACGAAGATCTGCTGCACTGCATCAGCAGCCTGTGACAGACTGCTGGAGACCAGACCCCGGTCCTGGAGGGCGGCACGAGAGAACCCGGACATCTTACGTAGAGAGGGAAGAATTCTCAATGCAAAACTCTCACAAATTAAATCGCCTGTTCGTTCTCTCTGTGGAGGTCTTGCAAGAATGAAAACTGTTGCAGGTCGCACTCGTATCACCTGTTAGAATCTTCCTTTGGTTGAATTATTCCATCTTCAATTGATAAACATCTTCCCTGATTGATATTTCTTGTTCTTGTTCAACACATTTTTCACTTGCCTTCAGAGGCCTTGTGTGTTCCCGTGGAGCATCTTGATATAGATGAGCTGAAATACTTTGCTTTGAAACATACATCATGCAGAGGGATTGTGTCCTTTTCACCATTTGTCACCCAAACAATGAGAGTGAGACAACTCCCATGATTTGTTATGCCCTTTTCTCCCATCTGTAACTTTTACAACACTGGGGCGTCTCGGATCATTTCTCCAAATTCCAGTGCAGAGCTGTGGGTTGTTTATTTTTTTTCCAAGTTTTGGCTCTGGTTGTAGCGCAGTGTCATGCTAAGAAAATATGAAAGGGCCTCTGGCGTGGCAGGCAGCGTGGACAGATGGTCGGTCCAGCTCAGAAGCACAAGGAGAAGCCCCAGCAGAGTGGATGAATCATCAATCCACCAACTGTTCCTCTCAGCACGT